>NW_026929450.1:0-39032 GCF_032062105.1 Saccostrea cuccullata | reverse complement strand
CCCCAGTCAGTAGCCTAAGAATGACAAATACGACGAACCAAGGAACTATAGCCGTCAGTATGAAACAAACTGATGTTCCGATAAACGTCATGTAAGCTATCACCAGACGACCATATTTATCAGAAAGCGCTGTAAACAGACTGGCTCCTATCATCTGCCCAACCCCAACCATGGTAGAAGGTAAACTCCCGAGGCTCTCCGAATCACACACCAAATTCCACTGTAATGAAAAACAAAGTAGGAATAACAGTAGTTTAGTTGATAAATTGAACTATCAATCCCATATCTGCTTTTATAATCCACTGATCAGGTAGTTAAAGTTAATGTAGAATTTCGAAAGAAAACAGGTGTAAAAGGAAACCTCTTTAATGGAAGTTAATTTGTATATATCACCATTTTTTGGGGTCTTTATGTAAAAGAAATGTATTTTTTTAGAGGGAATGAACTGCTTCTTTGTATCCGTGTAGAAGGAATGTAATTTTCTATAGAGGAAATGAACTGCTTCTTTGCATCCGTGTAGACGTATGAAAGATAATTTTACATTTTACAAAAATATTCACTTTTTTGACTTCAGAGTAAAAATTAATGAGAATTTAATATATTGTATCTAAAATTACGATTTGATATTTTGGTTCAATACCTCAGAAGTCGTGGTTTCACGTCCGAAGAACTCGTAACCGTCCGAACAAGGCAAAGTGTCTTGTGCTATAACACCAGAAATGTTTGTCTCGAGAACAATGTCACATTTCCGTGGATACATCGTGACGTTTTGTGATCCATTTGTCTGCCTATAATGGTGTGTCACGTGGTCACTAGGAAGCTTACATTGGAAATCTGGTATATAACCTTTAAACAATATTAAAAAGGAGAATTAAAGGATCGACATATCATTGAGGCTTTGAGAGCTAAGAAATGTAAATATAAGCATCAATCATTTCTTTAAGGAAAAACAGTGAAAATATATAGATTCATAACTGCAAAGGTGTGTGCAAACATATTTTCACAACGCAATAACACCGTAACAGTTTTGAGATTATATCTTTCAAGGAATATTGACTCAATATTTTAATAAATAAAGGACATTCATATATAATAGTCATTTTTATTGAATTTAGATTGACTTACCTATAAACACATAAATGACGAGGGGATAGGCCGCAGACGGACTACAGATCAGAGTATACACGTACTGGAAAATCTGAAAACGGCCATATTTCCCGAGAGACCTAAGGGTGCCATCCACGTCCATAGTTGGTGTTTTTTTCATTCTGTAAGGTTAGGGGGATATGCTTTTCATTTACTTATTAAGTATTCAGGAACATGTTCGTTTTTGTGCTATACCATATATTAAATATTTTGGGTCTAAGTTATCATAAAACATAACCCTACTTTCTATAGAAGGTGAAAAGTTTAACATTTTAACATTTGAAAACATATATACTCTAATATTAAATTGTTCACCTCCTCTTCCTTTCTGATGGATCGATAAAACGGCAAGGTCATGGAAAATTTTATGAAGTTCAATTGTGGCAATGTTTTAATATTTGAGATGAGATAAGTTTGCTTTCGAAGGTAACTATTAAGGTTTGTATTTCAAGCCAAATAAGATATGGTGTAATTTTACTTTGGATTTGGCTCGATTGGATTTTGTGTTAAGATCAAACGTCAATTTTTATATATATATTAATTTGTTGAATTTACACAATATGGTATAATTTAAGTTATAGATAACAGGAATAATTAAACATATGGGAGTTAAGGGATGGTTTAATATAAGTAATTATTTTTTTAGGAGTTAATCGTAAACAATCCCAGGTTACCTGGGGGGGGGGGGCAAGCGCAGAAATCTGAAGTGAAAAAACTATTCCGTTTAAAGTTTTATTTTCCGAAATCTTATGAATCCTGAAGAAGGTACTTACAAGTTTTGCAAAAATTTGATAGTCTTCAAATGGCATTGACGTTTAAACATTCACGTGTACATTGCGTTACTTTCACTTCTGCATTAATCAAAGTACTGAAAGTATTGAAAGGATGTTTGTCAATTTCATCATTGTTATTAGCTTTTTACAGTTCAGTATCGTTTCATTTGTTTGCTGGTCTATTCAATTTGTTGATAAATTGCATAAAGGCATACACTAAAAATATTTTACCAAAAAATATAAACTTAGGTTTATATGAACTATTTTACCTCTAACAAAGGGGGGTGGGTGGGGGTGGTAGTCTGTAAATTATGATACATGTACTCAACGGTAAAACCATGGGAACTGTTGTTGTCCACTTATGATGACTGTATGAAGAAACACAACTATAAAGTCAGAAATTGCAGATTTATTTTGAAGATTGAGCATTTTGTCTCAGGGTAAGCTTTCAAAGGCTCAAAGCATGACAAAGCTCTTAGCTGTAGAAATTTGGCTTCATAAACTTTAGAGTAAAGCAGCAATAATCAATCATTCATATTCCTTAAACTATATATGCTGGGTTCAGTCACAAGCGAGAAGAAATTATATAAATACAAAGCCTTAACTACTATCTCAGGATGTCTCAATCTTCATATTGGTCTTTTAAAAAGGAAATTAAAGTTCACAAATTGATACGAAAATAAATCAACATGCTCAGATTGAGATTTTTAATGACTGTGGATAGGAATGACTGGGCTGCAAAAATAAAGCTTGTAAATAAGCATTTAAATAGAAATATTAAGGATTTCAATTCCTTTTAGGACCAAATTCTCTACTCTTAAATGTCAACTACGTAATACTCTAACATTATATTAAAGCATTCTATAATAAAAAGGATTAAATATATATTGCTCAGGAGATTTTTTTTAAATCATTAAATAAGAAGTACTTAATAAACAAAAATTGCATTTGGGAAAAACCGATTTTAATTAAATAAAATTCAAATAATAGAATATCGTTAAATACTGTGATGGAAAGATGTATGAAAACATTAGAAATAGAATGACAGTTAAAAACTACTTTTTACCAAATAAGTTTTTAGGTCACTCGAGCCGAAGGCTCAAGTGAGCTTTTCTGATCACATTTTGTCCGTCGTCCGTCCGTATGTAAACTCCACATTTTCGATTTCTTCACAAGAACCAATGGACCAAATTTAACCAAAGTTGGTACAAAGCACCCTTGAGTAGATGTGAGTTTAAATTTTAAAAACGAAGGGCCAAGTTCCCTTACAAGGGGGAGATAATCAAGAAAAGACAAAAATAGGGTGGGGTCATTAAAAAAATGTTCTCAAGAACCACTGGGCCAGTTAAAATGAAACCTATTTGGAAACATCCCTGGGAAGTGAAGATATTAAATTGTTAAAATCATGACCCCGGGGGTAGGACGGGCCACAATAAGGAATCCAAGTTTAAATAGAAATATATAGAACAGATATTTAAAAATCTTCTTCTCTAGAACCACTGGGCCAGGAAAGCTGAAACTTATGCGGAAGCATCCTTGGGTAGTGTAGATATAAAATTGTAAAAATCATAACTCCCGGGGGTAGGGCGGGGCCACAATAGGGAATCCAAATTTTACATAGCGATATTTAGAGTAAATCTTTAAAAATCTTCTTCTCAAGAACCACTTGACCAGGAAAGATGAAACTCATATGGAAGCTGCCTCGGGTAGTGTAGATTCTAAAGTATTAAAATCATGTAAGGGGAGGGGCTAGGGGCACGATAGGTAAAGCAAGAGTGAAATTCTGGTAAAGAACTGCATCACCCAAGTTATTCAGGTGAGCGATGTGGCCCATAGGCCTCTTGTTCATTTTAATTTCAAAGAATATATTAAGATTTAGACAAAGATAATATTTTATGTATGATAATGCTAACCTTCAAAATTGCTAGAACACAGCTGTGATTTAAATGTACATGTATATATTATATGATGTTTACAGGGCTGACATTTTGTTAAAATTCATTTGAATTCAACATTAATGTTCTGTTTTTATACACTTTAACATTTTAGGTAATCAAGACACTATTATTATGACAGATCTGAGTAGCTTTTATTTTTGGCTTTTATGAGTCATCAGCATACATAATTGTATTTCTAAGAAATTTCGTTTATTTTGTTTTCCGCATTTTCTTGTCAAGTTTCTGATCACTTTTTGTCAGTTAAGTCAATTCACATAAATTTATTAAAACACGTGTCTTAAGCTCCCCAGTTCTTCCTTTTGTGTATAAATTTGATAAAATAAATAAATTTGATATCAACGTGACATAAATAATTCGACGTTAATCAATCATTGTTAATTTTCAGGTCGCCCCTCCTGTTATTGGTTGTCATAATTTCTTACAATATTAGATTTAATATATGAATACACGCCTTTTGTTAGTTCTACTCTACATAACTTTGTAAGACTAAGACTCGGCATTCTAGATACAAGTTCTGTTCTATTTCTTTCACAATGCATTTGGCAGACTTTTTAAATCCTGACTAATTTTATTATCATTTGATGTTATCATTTGTCATCATTAATGTCACCTGTTGACAAGTGATTATAACTGCCTATTCATTTATTCGTATCAATGAATTCAAAACAATAGTGAAATCTGGTTTAAAACGATTTAACTGATTAACAATTAATTAATTTCTTAAATTATTACAAAAAACACTTCTAATTAATAAGATAATCAATGTTTATGTTAAGCAAAGGTTAAAATAGAATATAAAAATTGATATAAAAAAGGAGTAATAAATATGATATAATACACTATGTTTTTCGTATGTTTTAATAACACATATTGTAAACAGATGTATTTGCAATGAATACAATGATAATTACATAGTTCTTATATAAAAAATCAAAAAGTTAAAATAAATCAATTTTTATTACATTTGGAGGTTTGATCTATTTAAATACAGTTTACTATAGTGAGTAATTAAATTATATGTGTGAAGACTTACCTGGACTGTGAGAACGAGGTCCAAATTGTTGACACACTCCGTCTTCAGATGTGTAATTTATATGCAAATTAAGGCGGAAATATGGAGATTTTGTTTTTGCTCCATTGAAATCGTATTTTTTTTTCAAGCTCTCACATCTACACAGAATTTCTTCGTAAAAAGCGTTATATAAATCAAGTGTTACTGAAAACTAAACATTTACAGCTCAACAAACTTTTTAAGCTCACATCGTTTGAAAACTGCACAAATTAAGGTCACATTGTTATAATGTAATATTGTGTATTGAGACATCAAAATACATTTTAAAAGTATTTGTTCACATTATTTGAATTTTATTTCATTTACCAAAACATAAGTCATACAAATCAATTGCTAGAACTTTGATATATTCTTGGCTGAAAAATAACAACTATTTCCATTTGATTTTTTGTGGTGTCTTGCCAATTGCAGCTGTTATTTGTCCGTTCTTTTGAAAGCAGTAGCTCTTTGCAGAAACATAGATACGGGAACAGTACAGCTACTGTAACTTGTATTTTCTGTACATTCTGACTCTTTAGCACAAGGTGGTAATAGTATTTTTCCTCTGTTTTACTGCTTTGTACGTTAATAAGGTGGCATTTTTCAGGTTCACCTTCTAAAATCTAGAATCATGAAAGATTCACCCAACACCAAAATTTTAACGTTTCAAACTGTAAATGCATAAGAATTTTCCTTTTCATAGAAAAAAATTACTATTCAAAAAAATAAACAATGCTTCATAATCCTACCCTGTAGTATGGTTTTTTCTGCAATGTTATCTCTTTTCGGTACTACATTTCGACAAAACCCAGATAAGTATGATAAATGAGCAAAGAATTTTAAAAAATACTCACCTTTAAGAAGAGATTTTAAAATTTTCAACTACATTGTATCAAAGAAAGCACGTTTTATATTATTTGTAAATAACCTATGGTAGAGGCCTATAGTTGAAACATCGTACCATTTATTAATAAATTCCCCTCTGAAACATCCACTTTGGAAACTTAAGATAATAATTTTAAAGGACATTGATACTTGACATTATATATGTAATATAACGTAGGGCCATGTCATCGTTTTGAGGTTCGAAAATAGTAATATTTACTATAAAAATGTGACCTTAATTTGTGCGAAAAACCATGTGAGCTTAAAAAGTTTGTTGAGCTGTATATATCATTGGCGGATACAGAATTTGTGATTATGGTGGAAGGGGAATTGATAGTTTTGTTCCTTTGTTCAGGCAGGGAATCTCGCAGAAGCTCCTGTGTTTTCGTGTATTTGATAAGAGTAAAACCAGACACAAAATCAAAGTATGGCATTATTGATATGTTCATTAACATTTCGATAGGTCTACGACATTCAATCAAATAACAATATTAATTTCATTCATTTTCAAGCTAAATACAATTCAAGAAACTCAAAGAAAGAACACAGATCTCTATCACCTGCTTCATACTTGGATAGACTAAATACGGTTATGACCAACTAACAACTAACTTTACGACAAACTGACGACTTCGGCTTTTTCGTGAACGTTATCTTTTCATACAGTTATATTCGACATCAATGCATGAAATATATGTATAAGTTCATTCACACAAGACAAAACAGGAGCAAAGCAAACAAGGAACTATGAACAACAAAGATGGGATCAAGAGACATATAAGAGTGATTATTCCCCGCCAAACGGTCAACCGCCGTATGCCCTTTTTCATGATCGGAAGAAACGAGAAAAGGAATCTGTACACAATACTTCACTGTGCAAATTATGGCCTCACGATTAGTATGAAAACGTTGTGTGATTGTATTCGCTGGCAAGGTCATTGTATCAACTGTAATACTTGCAAAATGATGGCCTTTAAAAGAAGAATTATGATATTTTTGTTTCATTAATTTGTTTGTCAATATCTTGCCCCTTTCAGGAATTGTTCGTATATGTACGTGAAGGATGATCCTGTTTTTCGAATCAATTTAGGGACATAAACTCCATAAGCAAGTGATGTAGTATTGCTGCAAAATTCAGGGAGTTAAGTTATCAAGTTATTTATAAAGCTTTGTTTCAAGCACAGGCGCTTGGTGTTTTTAACCTTTTTTCATAAAGAAAAACATCCCCAATGCTTGCAAAAAGTTGAATTTTGAAAAACGTCAAGCGCCTGTGCTTGCAAGGTAGCCATTATACATGTTGTACTTATATCTCCCGAATGATTTAATACTGAAGAGTATGTTCTGCTTAACGAACAATTAATTCCCAATTCCTTAAATAGTACTACATGTATTTGCTTTTCTTTATCTAACGATTTAATGAGTTTATTGTTCTTTCAAATTCTTAGAACTAAGTTCCATTAATTGGTTATAGATCCTGTAAACAGACAGCTGACTGTACTGATCAACTATTTAAATTAAACCTATCTTAAGAAGATTATGATTATTTAACTCTGCCTGCAGTGTCTGTGTACTGAGATGCTCTATTAGTACACTCAGACTTCTAGAGATCAGCCTCATTACTGTATTATATTCTACTCCATTAAAGCATAATAAATGACACGAGTCTACGTCCATACATAGATATCAGGAGATGATTAAGGAATCTGTGTTTCTTATCAACTCGTAAAATGCAGCATTAACTTTGCAATGAAATTGTTAAGTATGAAAGTGCACCAATGCCTGTGTGTGCAGTTATTTTCTTTGTTTAGATTCTCTACTATTATGTCTTTATTCAGGTATTAATGATCTAATACTATGTTTTGACAAATTACAGACATCTTTATACCACGCGACAGAGTCTGCTTCTTTCCCGTTTGTAGAGAGAGAATTGTGGCCAGTGTAGGTAAACCACAAGTACGTGGTCTTATTAAGACGCGGCGGTACGTGTTCTTTATAAGAAGCTAAATAGATTCCGCCAAGTGGTTGTTAACATAAAGTTATTTAGACTTGGAATCAGAACAGAAGACCCTCCATTTGGTACAATACCTTCTTTTCATCCTCTGAAAATGCATACATTGTTCAAATAATATCAATTTAATAAATGCTACCTCAGGAACTTATATGTATTACTGTAGATCACTAAATTTTCGCGACACCTTATTTTCGCGAGATAGTCATTAATTCTTTATAAGCAAGACAAAATTTTCACGAATAGTGGTCATTGGTCTAAATAATCTTAAGGAATTCTATTATACGCGAGAATGAAAATTTCGCGAGCATACCGTTCGCGTAATTACGCGAAAATAAAGTTCTCGCGAATAAAAAGGTATTTCCAGTATGACAATTTCTCATTCCTACGTTGAACAGATTATACACAATAAAAGCACTTTTATTGAATTTATAGTAGCTGTTAAGCAGCCTAATTAAATTCTAATTTGCAAGATTAATACATCTGAAAGAGAAAAAAAAGTGTTAGTGCTTGTGATGTTAGAAAAACAAATGGTTTTAAAATTTACTTTGGGAAAGCATTTTAAAATTACTTCGGTGTGAAATATCATTTCAGATACATAAACTAATTCCAAAGATTTAAAATTTACGGTGTTCGTAAAATTTCTCTTTAAAATGTTATCGTGATTTGATGAAAGCATAAAAAAGCATTATAAAACAAGATGTGTTTGTGAAACACTATGCACCCGGCAGCAACAAAGTTCAAAAAGGCTATTTTTATTGGACACAGTCAAGGTCACAAAGTCATTTTCTTGATATCATTTGAAATAGAAAGTCATAAAAAAGTCATTATGCGACAGTAACATTTCCCCATGTTCCATTTACCACTAAGGCCACACGAGCTTTCTGGACATGGACATGTAAATCCGGTGGAGACTTCATGTCACGTTCTAGGGGCATCTCACGATTGACTTACAGATTGTAAAGAGTACGGTAATTCTCTCTCCATTTCTGTAGTCAAGAAAAGTCTGGGTACCCCGAATTTCGACGTTGTCTATCGATTTCATGATGTACAAACGAATCATCAATTGATAAACTACATTTCCATTAAAATCAATAAAATCCTCAGACATAAGAGGTCAAGGAATAGTTATAGTGACATAATTTCGATTTATATGCCAATTATTGCGTTTTAAGGTAGGACAAAACAGTATCCGAAATCATATCTTTTCGGAAGCCCTCGCGTAACGCAAACGTTTATGTGATAAAACTTTAAAGGGTTTCAGAGAGACGTCCAGGGATACACACGACAACGTAATGCTTAAAAGAGATAAACACGGACAGTTCGCAAGCTCGTATTAAAAAAGTAAAAAGTCTTCAAATCAAGGTGCACATCTGTGTAAAACCAAACTGCAAGCATAAATCATGACGAAGGGGTTGTGTTTGATGGTGCCCAGGCAAACATTGGATGTGAACTTAAAGTAGGTGTTTGGGCCATAGACGTCTACAAAACATCGGAAGATTGGGAAACAGGAAGACGGATTGTAGAATTGGGCCATCTCGCCACACAGGTGTTTTGCCCACATATGCAATAACCCACTGCACCTTATTGACATTGTGTGGAAAAATGCTATGGTTTTGGATCCATATTGCTTATAAGGTATATCCGTACCAGATAACGTACACCAGTTCTTCTTTTATTGCACCGTTCACGGTAGCTCAGTCGGTAGAGCGCTCGCTCCGTGATCGGGAGGTCGTGAGTTCGTATCTCGGCCGCGACTGACCAAGTCGTTAAAATGGGTAGCAACTGTTCCTTCGCCATGCACTCGGCACTTTGAAGTGAAAGTTGCGGGTCCTTCGGGTGAGACCTTAAAAACCGAGGCTCCGTGTCAGCAGCAGGCGTTGGCACGATAAAGTTCCCTAGGTCAAAATTTGAAGCCCTTCACCGGCATACGGTGACGTCTCCATATGAGTGAAAAATTCTCGAGAGGGACGTTAAACAATATACAATCAATCAATCTTTTATTGCTTTAAGATCTGGGTAATTATGTGTCATAGTTTTTCTATGTCCTTTTTATTTTCTTTCAAAATGTGATTATTCTATTATGGATAGTAAAACGACCGTCAATTTACTCTCTTCAATCATGTAGAAACGTGCGTTTAAAAAGCATTTAATATATATTAATATCTACAAATCCTGATAATGCAACAAGACAATTCTGGATATCCGAAGCTCATTTTGCTTAACCTCTTGAATAAAATTATTCAAAACACAGTTGAGTGAAACTGTCATTTATTCAAATAACAAATGACTAAGAATAAAATCTACAATACATATTACAAAAAGTTATGTAATAATTAATTGGCTAGACTTAAAACAAAATATACAGTGAATCACAAATTGACTAGTTAAACATACAGATTAGTCACATGATATATATTTTCAAATCACATTACACAAATACAGCCCAGCCAATAATATAATGGTAAAAAACACTTAAAAAAGAAAAAGGTGGTGCACAAAAAGGCTAGTGCACCAAATTAAACATGTTTTCATTTTGTTTAAATTCTTCAATACAAACAAGTTATACAGTGTTATTAAGTAAAATCATCAAGTAAGGGTGGTGGAGGGGAAGAGGTGGTTGCTGAAAATTTGTGTGACTTCTCCGATAAAAAATGGCTAGAGTGAATTAACCACGTGATACGTATGACTTTATTTGATTGGTCCAAACTATAAAATCAAGCCGTTATTGCAAGGGGCACCCAAAAGAGAAACAATTAATTGAAAAATCACATAAGTTTTAAAAATTATAACATTTGGTATATAACACATTTCATTGTACCAATAAATGTTCATTTACCAAATTCTTATGTTAAAATCTTGTAATTTCTTCCGCAACCTCACATCAATAATTTGATATCTCAAGCAATCTAACATTAACACAATTATATCCCTTAAAATATAACTCAATGATGGCAAACTCCAATCAACTACACAATAACATAACAATATCATTCCCTTTAAAGTCAAATATTACTAACTGTCAACTGAATCTCCTGCTTACATTCCTTTAACATGCTTCTACCACCTTCTGTGATTTACAGTAATCATAGCTGTTTACTCTGTAATATACGGTAATCCCAGTTGTTTAATCTGTAATTTACGGTAATCCAAGCTGTTTACTCTGTAATTTACGGTTATCATAGCTGTTTACTCTGTAATTTACGGTAATCCCAGCTGATTACTCTGTAATTTACGGTTATCATAGCTGTTTACACTTTACGGTAATCCCAGCTGTTTATTCTGTAATTTACGGTTATCATAGCTGTTTACTCTATTATTTACGGTTATCATAGCTGTTTACTCTGTTATTTACGGTAATGATTACTCTGTTTACTCTGTAATTTACGGGAATCCCAGCTGTTTACTTTGTAATTTACGGTAATCCCACCTGTTTACTCTGTAATGTACGGTAATCATAGCTGTTTACTCTGTAAATTACGGTAATCCCAGCTGTTTACTCTGTAATTTACGGTAATCATATCTGTTTACTCTGTAATTTACGGTAATCCCAGCTGTTTACTCTGTAATTTACGGTAATCCCAGCTGTTTACTCTGTAATTTACGGTAATCATAGCTGTTTACTCTGTAATTTATGGTAATCACAGCTGTTTACTCTGTAATTTATGGTAATCATAGCTTTTTACTCTGTAATTAACTGTAATCCAAGCTGTTTACTCTATAATTTAAGGTAATCCCAGCTTTTTACTCTGTAATCAACGGTAATCCCAGCTGTTTACTCTGTTATTTACGGTAATCCAAGCTGTTTACTCTGTAATTTACGGTTATCCAAGCTGATTACTCTGATTTCTCTATAACATTACCGTAATTACCACTTCACCTATGTACATTATGTAACTTACCGTCATTACAGCGTA
The DNA here is from genome assembly GCF_032062105.1 of Saccostrea cuccullata. Classification (NCBI taxonomy): domain Eukaryota; kingdom Metazoa; phylum Mollusca; class Bivalvia; order Ostreida; family Ostreidae; genus Saccostrea; species Saccostrea cuccullata. The sequence goes on along the minus strand of NW_026929450.1, from coordinate 27,294 downwards.
TACCGGACAAGCCATCAGTACACCTGCTCCTACAATGTCCTTTGAATCTTCCAGAGGACTGTCCGTCTGCATGAGTACCACTACACGTCTGTCGACAATTGACGCCATTAAACCCCGCCTTACATTCTGTTAAAGCTTAACGATGAGAGATGAGATCGTTAGATTTTAATAAACAACTGAGCTTAATTGTTTAATAAGGAAAAAATCAAAATTTAATGCCCCTTTCAGCCATTGTTATAACTGGTCTTTTACGTATCCATGAATCTCTTGAAAGGTTGATTCGGAGTGTCATAAATAAGAATATAGTAATGGAGATTATGGGATATATATTAAAGTCTTATTTCCAATCATATTTTATATATTAAAGCTAAGTTGTTTGTAAACTATAGCAAATTCAATACCCGGTTTTTTTTCTTTTTTAAAATTAACTTAAATATCAGAGATTATATAAACGTTACATAGTCGAAATACGCTCTCATATTTCAAAACGCACCACGGCGACGAAATTAAAAACACAATTAATTGGATGAGTATTAAATTCAATACAATTCCTTCAAAATTACTTTTTACGGATCACGTAAACTCGGCAGTGGAAATGATCTTATCCCGCTTCAGACAAGTTCGTAGATTGCTGATTGAATAAAGGCTGATCACATGACGACCTGAAATTTTCCATATATGTCTCCGTCGAGGCGTAATATGAAAATCGGGCACGCGATCCCATTCAACGCGTTGTTATTGTAAATAAAAATGGCGGCAAAGAAACGGTTTACGTAGGTAGTTTAGTTAAATTTCTTGTTAACGTAACGATATTTTATTTATATGGATTGTTATTGGATTAAAATTTAATATCTTCATAATATGCACAATTTTTTTTTGTATTGATTAAAGTCTTCAGCGGGATAAATTCGTAACACAGTCAGTTAGTGACCTAATACGGATTCATACAAGGTGTGAAATGGAAATCCGTATTGGGCGAGGCGAAGCCGAGTCCCAATACGGATTTCCATTTCACACCCTGTATGAATCCGTATTAGGTCACTAACTGACTGTGTAACTAATAATTTTATGTCGTCTACATAAACTGAAAGGAAAAAGAAACGCATATTATACTTTTAAATTAAATTAAAACTATTATATCGAAAATGTTTTCCAGTTTTGTTATCAAACATTTTAATTCATCTTTAATCTACTAGTTACCAAAATCTTGTGTGAGTTTGACTGATAATTCCTGAGTTATTGAAATTGATATGTCGATACCCTCCAAAATAAAAATAAAAATTCTCATCATCTCCCTTGGTAACAGCCTTGATTTTCCTGTACATTGAGTTCACCAAAGCATTTATCTTTCTCATATGATTATTATTCAACCCTTCCGACAGTAGTCTTAATGGCTAAGAGTAGCTGTATTATTCCAAAGCCAACAAATCTCCCCGCCAAATGAGTGCCACGAATTTCCGTTTTAGTATAGAATTTACAGAATCCAGCGCTGGTTTGGTACAAATGAATGTTTGTGAGAAAGTCTCGACAAACACTGGCTACATTTTCCCAGTGTGAACATGCTGAAAACATTATGCACACGACGCGTACGTGCGCGCATGAGAGTAAAATCGACGTAAAAGCTGCCAAGCCAAATTAGAGCAAAGAATTTCTGTCAATTTTAGGGTGAAAATATTGGTATAATAGTTTCACAGGCACTTGTTTCTGTAATAAATTTTTGACCATAGTATAATAATAACACAAGGTATCTAACTCCGATTTACACCGAGTACCCCCTTCCTTTAGAATCGCGCTCATTTACACTTTCTGAGGAAATGTACAGGTAAACTGTTTATACCTGTGTCTTCTACGATAATTTATCTACACAACCATATATGGCTTGCTTTTCCTTGTTTTCTTTAATCTCCGTAAACAGCGTCAAAACTCTACTCGCAGAGTGGAAAAGTTGAACTATACCATAGAATCGTATATTATAGTATCGGGCAAAGAATAAGACCTCGAATTTGATTGGCTAAAATCTGTTTCTAAAATTACATCGGAAAAACATCGAAGTGTTATTATGGAAAATAAGACACAATGAAATTTTATTTATTCGATGCAATATTTAAAATCTGGAATTGAATTTTTAAACCCACGCATTCTTTAATTTTCTCTCTGCCCGATACTATAACATACGATTCTATGGTATAGTTCGACTTTTCCACTCTGCGAGTAGAGTTTTGACGCTGATTACGGAGATTAAAGAAAACAACGACATGCAAGCCATATATGGGTTGTGTAGATAAATTATCGTAGAAGACATAGGTATAAAAAGTTTACCCGCGCATTTCCTCTGAAAGTGTAAATGAGCGCGATTCTAAGTGAGGGGGGTACTCGGTATAAATCGGAGTTAGATACCTTGTGTTATTATTATACTATGGGTCAAAAATTTATTACAGAAACAAGTGCCTGTGGATAGTTTGCTGTATAAATATCGGTTTAAGTGATAATACCTTAACAATAACCGAGGTGGCATGATGAAAAGTCCTATCATGATCTGACGTTGTTACGCGTCAACGTCTCCGCCATGGTTGGTTGGAAACCTTTTAAGTTACTCTCTGACAACTGAAAAACCCTTGTTTGTTTAAAAGTTCAAAAACAAACTGGACAGCAACACGCCTTTTTATTCACTTACGCAATTCAATTTACTGGAACCAGTGTAACTTCCGTCAGCCATACCATGATTGCACGAAATTTATACTGATTACAAATGCGGAAACCGATGTCCATAACTCCAATTTATCGATTAGCACTACAAAATGTGATCATAAAATTGTAATCATCAACATGCACGTATATTTGGCTTTTTATCACTTCCCCTGCATGATGCCATATATTTCATGGTTGAGTAGTTTTGACAAGCAATTTTAGTGCAAAGTTACAAAAAATACATATATGATCAATTTTCATAATTTTCGGCCACATAGTCAAAGATTTTTCGCATATTATGTTCTTATGCGTTTCTTTTTCCTTTCAGTATAAATATGCCACCATAACAATTAATATATATTAAGTTAAATGTAAGTAGTAAACTAAGTTGCGCAGGATAAACCTCTACGAGGTATTCCAAAGATTGGTCACTGAATGCTCATGAAAGTCGTCTGATTTGCCAAGATTCATTTTATGTTGAATACAGCCATTCCTTTACATGGCAAAAGTCAAAGAAGAAGGTATGGTTTCCATACAAATTTTGCCCTGTGATTTTCTAAAAATTGAATCTGGTGTAAAAGTTGAAAACTCATGCTTTTTAAATAATTGAAATTCAATGCAGAAAACTTATACAAGTCATTTTTCTCACATGTGTTTTTAAATGCTAATTATGACGTCATAAACCATTGCATTTTCCCGTATTTTCTTAAAAAGTTGAAGAAGACACCAATTTTCAATGGAATTTTCTTTTAGATAACATTGTCCACAGGCAACGTATTCTTAAACTAAGTAACACAAACATTAAGGATAAATATCCAATTAAATGCACAAATCACTTAAATTGCTTAATTATTCAAATTAGAGTCTCAGTAAAACAATAGATTTTTTCTTTCATTCCTTATCATTTTTTCAAAAACATAATTCTTCTAAACATGTTTTGAAAATTCATTGTCCTAAAATTATTTGCAATCGGGAAAATGTTGAAAACTATCAACATGTTAGGCAAATGGATTGACATGCCTTATTTACTTTTTTTCAAAATGACAAAAATATACATGTATAATAAGTACTTTATTAACTACATACTGAAAACATCCAGTTCGTGTTGATTGCTAATATAAGATTTCCCGTCACTATCCATGATAACTCTGTAATTAGCCTCATCTTCAGCACTCACTTTCAGTATTTTCAGCATGAGTTCAATAGTTCCACCAGAAGTCACGTGACTCTGCTCGTATTTTGGCGGACTCACTGAAATATTTCTGACGTCATCCTTAACATGTTATTTTTTGCCACAACACAGATGTGATATTTCTCAGGAATTACGGTAGATTTCAAATATGCGGAATCACCCTGCGTAAGGTTGGAATTACCGATATGAATACTAGTAATTGTTGGCTGGCCTGAAATAATTTTACAGGTAATTAAAGTTTGATGTTGTTGATCAATCATAATAATGCGGTATACGGGTGAGACAGATATGTCGATTTATTTTTATTTTTTGTAATAAGAAGTAGATGGAGATAACGAGCAGTTTTCAATATTAAAGTCGGTTAAACAATATAAAAAAGGAGCTCATTAATAACTAATTTATTTACTAATACATTCTCTTTTTTAAAAACATTATTGGTTAGACATTAGTATAAAAAATACGGAGATAAGATTCATTGGTTGTATATTGTTTAATGCGTTGATGAAAATGTTAAATGTATTTGAAAATGTTTAATGTATTTTTATTAAACACTTAAGACATATAAAAAAAAATCTGATTCTTTTTAGACCGGCAGTTAAAATTTTAATTGTGTTTTTTAAGAAGATATCCAATACGTTAAGAAGTATAAAGAGAACAACAGGAACACTCATTTTATTTAAAGGATTTTCTATTAAGAAATCAAGATTTATAATTTACTTATTATGTCAAATGAAAATTAATGTATAAAAAAAGTTTACTTTGACAGCATTTATGACTAAATTGCATTAACGTCAATTTCATGGGAATGAATTTAAAGATCCTGCGACTTCTTGAGAAAGTTCATTGTTTTCTCTTATTTTTAAGTGTAATGTAACAATTTATTACAGCCATTTTCATGCTTCATCTAATACATGTCTCGATTTAAATACAATCATAAAAAAGGTCAGGTTGAATGTATTTCAAGTATTTTAAATGTGTTCATTTAAGAAATGAATTTAATTTTTGAATATTCATGAGGTTATGAACTACGACGCTTCACGCCGGCATATTTCATGAAGCGCTTCATGATAAATATGCCGGCGTGAAGCGTTGTAGTTCATATGCCTCATGAATCTTCAAAAAATTAAATTCATTTCTTATATTTACGAGATTCATTAAAATAGTACGTAGACAATGCTTCTCATCGTCATATAATTATTACAAGATTATAGATCAACACATTTTGTAAACATAAACATTTATTTTGTCGAAGTGTGAAGTTTCATTCCATTTGATTAGATAGAACTCATGTTAGCCAATTTTTAAAGCAACATGTTTTGTTACCACGGAGCACGGTTAACCAACATTGTAACGTCAAAGACAACGTTGAGAAAGTTTGTCAAAATTATTCTAATTTTCTTAATTCAAAACACAGTTTGTAGCGTCTTCTCCATTCAAAAAAACATATCCATAACACTTAACACCTAGTTTGCGAACAATTGTACAAATATAGCTTGAATAAGAATGTCAAGCTTTTCAAATTCTTTAATTTACCATATGTAAATCTATTAATTATGCAACAGTGAAGCACACATCACGTTCAATGACGTTCCTAACTATTTCGACAATATTTTAACTTTAACCTGTTTCTTTGCAGACAATCCATCCTCCGATTCAAACTCGCTACCACTCAAAATTTGTATTTTCCTTTAATACAACTACACAGATTACTTTTCCATACAGATCCTGGTTTATTAAGATTTTTTGGGCTTGTAGAAGATGTTTCCCGAATGTTAAGTGCAATTTTATTGCTACTTGCTGCTCCGTGACGTCCTTCCACGTCATGGTTTTTTGCTTTTTTTAATCAAGTCCATATGTATTTAGAAACTGATATCTTTTAAATGGAGCGGCATATTACATAACCTGATTTCATTTTAATCAATACAGCAATACTTTATTTAAATCTGTAAATTTTATTTCGTTTTAGCTCCATTTATTAGAGGTATTACTGTAAATACTATAAAGTGGAAATTAGTAAATAACTCAATTTTGACGGTGCTCCGTGACCCCATTTTTGCTGTTCTAAATCCTTGATAATTTAAATAAATATGAAGATACATTCCAATTCTTTTATTCAAATTATTTGAATCTGTTGTTAAAATATTTGTACCAAATTTGGATATAATATGACGTTAAATAAAAAAGTTAGGACAAAAGTCTACGAACTTTTTGGATGACCCTCGTACATTATTTTTCTGATGACTTTCTAAGAATTTACGCCGTTTAACTGTCATTTTTAAAACAAAACAGTGTGCACTATATTTTTTGACTTTTTGACGTCAAGAGCGATATTATGACGTAACAATGCAGACAATCATGCTTATTCGTGATACATACCTAATGTAGTTCATGAGAAAATATACTGCATTTTATTTTGTAAAGAATCAGAGGGGAAACTTGTTGGAAATGTAAATATAATAGAATGTTTCAAGGGTACAGATATAGGGCATAAAAATATCGTTTTATTCAATTTAATTTTCTTTTCCTTTTTCACTTACACAAAGGAGTGTACAGGTAAAACATGTGTAGGTGTTGTCTGCCTGTATCCATTGATGTGTTCATAAAGAAAATATAAAACGTTACTCTCTTTTGACTCATTCGAACTTGTATTAAATAAATAACAAGAAAGCAATAGCGAAATTTTAATATTTCCCATTTGGGTTGCCAACATCGCCCCATGTATTTGGTTCCGTAACCTCGGTTACGATTGTAACCAGTAACTAGCTGTTGTTGCTTATAATTGAAAAGTGTAGTATTGCCATGGCCATTATTCGCCATTAAACTTTAAGAAATTTATATATGTGTGGTTTTCTCTAATAATTGATCTAGGGACAGGCCCATTTTATGCCGAAAGTAAGCCTAGCTCTTTCTTTTAAACTTTTCTTCAGTTTAAGTAAAATTTAATGAATTTTAAAGGACACGTTTTTACTTTACTTCTTTTTGAACATGTATTCACTGTTGACGTAAGTAGTGTACTTTGAATTCTTACAAATATAATCTTCAAGTTAAAAAAAAATGTATATATAATTTTACATTACAAAATCCACGTTATATCCAGATTTACTAGAAAACACGTGCTCTTGAGTGTTTATTTCAACATTGGTAGGTTGTACAACTTGTAGGAGCGACCAGAAGGCTATTTTGTGTCTTAAATGGCTATTTGTGGAATCATTTAAGCCGCACCTATGGAACATATGGTTGACATTTGAAGGATGATATCATGCGTTTTAAATACACGTATTATTTTTTAAAGATAATCAAAGAACTCAGAATTACAGTGTCATGAAGGTCTTTTGGATTTTGTGCAGGTAGTAGAGAAAACGATAAGCCGTAGAATAAACAAAGCAAAATAAATTTATTTTTAAAAAAAACAAAATAAGATATTATCCAAACAAACTCACTCTCACACACCCTTTCTCACAAAGAAAACAAAATATAACTTTAAATTGAAAACCAGATAATATTGACAGTGAAATAAAGATTTAACTTTAAACACAATCAATGTCAATGAGCAGTTATAGGTTTCAAACAATAAATTGCAACTTTATATGAAAAATATCAAATACAAAATCAAAACTGTATTAAGGTAGGATTCTTCTCATATTTCTTGTATTTAAAAGTTTATGAAATTTTCACAGAATCAAGAAGACAATATCAGTAAGTGATAGTATCAGTAAGATTTAATTTGACCTTTTTTATATTAGAGGCAAGGTCAGGTCAAGGTCATTATCTTTTTTCTTGACATTATGAATAAAAAAATGCTGTTGCCAATCATGTGATGGCTACATCTATTTCAAAAGTTTAAAGATTGTTCTTTTTGCATAAAAAAGATAGTACTATATCGTGTCTATAACATGATATTACTAAATTTACATAAATAATTTCACTAAACTTGATATTGGCTACTCCGAATTTCCTTTGTTTTTCTTAATTTTTTAGTATATATTAGTTATTTTTATATGCTTCTTATATTTAACTTTTTCTTATTTTCACATATAACAAAGTAGTCTAATAAATGTACAAAATGATACAAAAACAAAAAGTTTTGATCGTTTACTAAGAAAGAAAAAAATACTTTTTTATGGATTTTTGGTTCAAATCTGTATTTTGATTGGAAGTGTTTAAAAGCTAACATTATTCTCGTTTGTTTTGAAAATCATATTTATTTGATATATTTTGAAAGTTATGTCTCTTATTATTAATCTTACTTACATTTGAAATTTCTTCAAGTCTTTAATATGTGTAAAATTTATAATTAAATTCATTGTTCTGTTATAATTTTGAGAGGCAGAAAAGAAGATATTTTCATACGCCACCATTCCGCCAAAAATATAGTCCCTGCCAGTTTTCAAACACATTTACCATTTCTATTTAAAGTTGTACAATTGTGATGAGGAAAGAAAAATATGGTCTTTTAAATCCCTTACACCTAAATGTATAAGACATATAAGCAAATAAACTTTGAATGTTTCATCTAGTCAGAAACCAGAGAAGAATCCTACCTTAAGTTAGTTTTCGCAGGGAAAAAAATCACTTTTTTAAAACCAAGATATGAAAATATGAAATTCATTAAATGTCAAATTTAATTTTTATTAATGCTTTTATTTCTTAAAACCAGAATTGAGAGTTTGACTTTTGGCTATTTTATTCCTTAGAATTTACACCATCGGGCCTCCATACATCGAACACCGCCCCTCTAATTCCAGCCCCGGACTCACAGGTCTCCCACTGGAAATCTGTAGAATTCAGTCCCTATTATTCAGTCGGGAACGTCACTTAATTTATATGGACACTGTTCTTGCGAACCAGTACCACGCCCTACGTCAACCATGTACTCGTGCCGCGCCCTCGCCACGACCAAACTCCCCCTTGGGTCCAGAAACTTTCTGCCGCCCAGGTTTATAATCATTACCCCTCCGCACTGAAACAATAAATACTTTATCTAAGACCTAAACACTACTCACTTAAACTACAAATGATAACCGACACCAAATTCGTAAATTTACAACAAAGCCCACAAAATATCTAAAAAGAAAATAGCTTACTGGCTGGAGAAAGAAATGTCCATGCAGTAAAATAAACGACTTCTAGGCTACCCGTTCACCAGACTAACTTCTGGAATTCGCCGTAGAAAATCTACTACAGCACCAAAATTAAAACGTGGCCGAACACTTGACAAACAGCCACGACTCTCTCTGACCAAACAGGTTATACTAAAAATAGCTCTGTAAGCGAACACTCTTTCACTCTATGGAACCCAACTAGGGATATAATTACAACTGTTTACAAAATAACAATGCAAATAAACAACATAACTCAACTTCATCACACACGCCCCAATTTAACTACAGTAAGAACTACATTTTTGCACGTAACTTTAAAATGGCGACTATGGAGTGGACATCCTGTCTTCAACAGGATAACATAAGCCGGCAATTGCTCATTGCAACCATACCTATGGAACATATGTTTCACATTTGAAGGATGAGATCATGCATTCAAAATACAACTACTTTTTTTAAAAATAAAAATAGATATTGTGTTATTTCACCCCTTTTCGGGTCTTTTTGTTTGAGATGAGATGATTTTATGGCATACTGTGCCAAATATGAGCTCCCTATCAATGTCACTTAATGGACAGCTAGACGGAAATGTTTTATTCTGGGACAAATATATTTCATTGTGGTGTTGAACTGTACAAGCAAGGGTGTAAATAATCTATTATTAAGGTTTAAAAGTAATCAAATGTTTACTACTGAAAAGGCTCATTCTCACTCATATTTCCCTAATGCTTCATCTCGATCGATAATATTCAGTTACATTCGTCAAAAAACGTCATTTTTCGATTGCTTTCTAAGATTTATTTTTAGCAGAAAACAAGAAACAGGTGTTTCATAATGGAAACATAAGAGCACTTATTGATTAACATGCTATATATTTTTAAACATTTAACTCTAAACATACAGAAAATGTAATTCAAAATGTTGCAAATATAATGATATTGTATAGCATTTCCTTTTTAAGCTATGGGAAATATAAGGAGGTAGGGTTGGGGATGCTGTTCATTGACTGTTCATCAGGCTGAAGGACATGATGAGATATCTCTGCATTTACTTGATTGTGAGTAAAAAATCGATTCCCTATTTCTTTTATTTCTTTTCGATTTCTTTAAGCGTATCTTATGGATGTTTAAGGGTTTTAGAATCAGATTTGAAAAAAAGCTCTGTGCACAAGTTAAGTTTAAATATCTCTGTTAAACATAGGCTATTGATGACTTATGATGTGTTAATGGTGACTAAATTTTGACTTTAAGTCATCTTTAAGCAACCTAAATGTGTTTAATCCTGAAGTACTGCTACATTTTGAGTAAATATTAAACCCACACATTTATGAAGTCATTATTTACACTGCTGCTTTTAAACCAAATTACTGATATTCTCTCTATTTAATCGAATTTTTGTCAATAAATTGATTCATTTTTAGAAATCAATGTTTTTAGATCAGAAGTGTGCTCTTATATATCAAATCAGCTTTTAACAAATAAATGCTAATGTTATAATCATGCAATCGCTTTTTATCATATAATGCTTGAAATGAATAAATGTGTCACATTTTTTTTTCAATAATAACAATATCTGAATGTAGAAAAATAAAAAAAAACAGCTTGAATTGGCTGTACGTATTGATTGTCATCTCTCACGAGAGATAACACATTAAGTTTGATTCCGAATGTGAAGTCTCAGTGAAAGCAGCCATTTATCAATCGGCATTCCTCGGCTGACTCCACTATGCTCCTTACAAAAAGTGCGAGACCACCCGAGTATCACCACTGGTCAGTTTGATGATGATGCGATTTTTCTAAATATAGATTGGGATGTAAACAATACTATTGAGAAAGAAAACGAGCTGCACAGAAATCATAGAGAGTCCGACACACATCGCCTGGGTTTGGGGGTTCTTTAAAATATACACTATATGTTCTCATGTATACTTCTCTTGGCTATTATGTAAATGATGGGCAAAACTCGATAGATTCTTCTGACTACGTCAGCGCGTTTGTAAATTTAAGATCCTCTACGACCGACGCGTGGATCCAAGAATTCATCAAATTTAAAAAATAAAAGTAATCGCGTTAATTGATATGGGTTAATGGTGAAAACTTTAATTTTTTGGTTCATAAGTCATTCTATAAAATTGCTGTCGTTTTTTTTTAATAATACAAATCTGATTAAGCGATCGAATGTATTAAGAATAAGAAACTTCAGAAATTAAAAGCACATGTTATAAGCTGATACATTGATAAATGTCAGTACTAATGTCCATAATAAACAGACATTGGAAGATTAAAGATCACAAAGAATCATTATGAGTATTTTCTATATGCAGTTTTAATTGCATTAATGGCAAGAAAGACTTCGAATAATTTCTCCTATATTATTGAAATGAAGCCAAATTTAAAATAATGCTGAATTGTTTAAGGTTAGAATGCAGAAAAAGTTTACTAAAGCACATAAATATAATACTCGTATATACGCACTGCACGTGAATTTTGAGGATCACTAATGACACAATACTGTATATTCCGAAAACAGTAGTAAGTTTGGAGTTTCCAAATGAGGACTTTTTCCAGATAGTTTGTATATACTAATTTTAGTTGATAGCATTCAAATATGTTATAAATTACATAATTTTAAAAGCATGTGTACTTTATTTCTTGGATAAGCTAAGTGTGTAAAAGTAGGTTTCATATTTTAAGGCCGAGTAAACATTGGATTGCAATTCTAGATTGAAATTCATTTTCAATCCACCTCAGCTACGCTAAAAGGCAAATTCTTACTGATTGACCCAGAAAGAAGACAAATAATTTCAATATCAGTATAATTTGAAATAATATATATATCAGAATTTTCTTTTCAGCCTTTAAAAGAAATATATGTATGGGCCAATATTTGTTTTCTGTTTGTTATAAATTATATATTTGTGCGGGGAGGAGGTTAATGATCTTGGAAGTAAATAAGAAAGTTGTCAAACATTTTTTCATTGAAGACAGAGCTTAAGAAGCTCTTGTCATCCTACAAAAATAATTGGTACAAAGCATGACCTGACTCAACAATTTTTGACACCCCCCCCCCCCTTGTATGAAATGGCCATCTCCTGAAAAATGTCTTCTGTGACTTTTACCAGTGTCCTTAAGATTGTATTATAGGGTTAGGCTCAAGTCAATAAACATTTCAACCAACATCAAAAAAGTTTTTTAAAAACATTATTTTAGTATATTTCAGTTTGAAATGTTTTAGCAACATATGAATCATGATATTATTAATTTTTAAAATAATTAAGAAAATCAGATAGATCTACAAATCTGTGCCCTAGCTCTTTAAACCTTGTACTGTTGTAATTATTCACTGCAAGCCCCCTCCCTTATCCACACTGTTTGTTGGTATATAGTCATTTATTCCCCCCCCCCCCTCAAAAAAAATTGTTTAAATATTTCCTAATTTACCTTCCATCCACAACATAGGATTTTGGAGTTTGATCATTACTCTTTTGTTTCATATTCTAAAATTGTTTAGGTAAACTGCCACTCTCCTTCTCTAGGGGAATAGAAAAAAAATGTAATAGCTGAGATAAAAGTTACACTTCACTGGTTATTCAATGACATTAATGAAGCATAGAGATGAAATTTCAGGCTTTCTGGAAAGCCAAACTTGTAATACATAAGATTTGTTTGAAATTCAGTTTCTTATACCTTGGATGAGGATAAAAGTATCAAATCCTGTAAAGATTAAAACATGAAACAAACGTGAATGGACAAAACTAAAGATATGGTCATCAAAACATTTATCAATATTCTACGGTTCAGTTGAAGTTAAATCACTTAGACCTTAGCTAAAACAGTAGTTAGGCACATTTGTACGGGACAAACTGAAATGAGAGAATCACATCCCCTCCAAATCTCAAATGCTAAACAATCAATATCACTATAGATTATGAGCTTTTAAATACGTGTAGCTATTAATAACATGTCCTCTTTAACAAAAAAAAATGCTCAGAGCTGTTTTTTACCGATATTTAATAGCATTCCAACATACATGAACATAACATAATGTATAACAAAGATTCTGTGAAAGTTTCATTAAATTTCATTTAGTAGTATAAGAGAAGTTGCGTTTAAGATAGAGGTCTCCCAAAGCATAACAGACGGACGGACAGACATACGGACATCCTTTTATACTTTTCTTCTTATATGAATAGTGTGTAATTAATATTTTTATCCAAAGCACACACATACACACACACACCCTCTCACCCTCACTCATACACCATAATGTCTAACCCACATACTAAACAAATCGGAAGTTCTTCCGTTTCTTTGTTTACAGCATGATGCACTCAACGGGTTATAAAAATAAACCAGTGTAAAGACGAATAATGACCCCTATCGAATAATGACCGGGGGTCATTTTTCAACGACAAGAAACCTGAAATTTTTTTTTTACTTACCATGGTACCTAAAAAAAGTTGAAAAAAACCCAGAACTCGAAAATCCTATTTCGTGTGTGTGTGTGTATTGGGGGGGGGGGGGGGGGGCTGGCCAACTTCTTCAATGCCAACTTCCTTTCACTTCTAATTGTTTCCTATCTATCAATATACTGTGGTAAAAAGTTGGGGGGGCAACTATCTTTTCAATGGACATTTTTCAATAGTAAAGGTAATGTTGGGGAAAAAAGTAGGGGGCAGCCCCCCCGGCCCCTCCTGTTGCTACGTACCTGATGATTAAAGCATTGTGGCAACGCACTTTGAAAAAATTACGCACTTTGAAAAAAAAATTTCAAAGTGCGTTGAAATTGAGACATACTCAACGCACTTTGAAAATTTTTTTGAAAGTGCGTAAAAAGTTTACATCAATATATTTTTCCATGGATACACTTAACGCACTTTGAAAAAAAAATATGTAAAAACAAAAATTCTGGTTTTAGATTTTAGTATTGGAAAGATTCTATTTCAGTGTTATTTATCTTTGAGTAAACTTATGAACTGATTTACTCCTGTCGAGAAGAGGAGAAGACGGGTAGAAGATCTCTCAGATTAACTCTTTCTCTTTCAATACAAAAGCGTCGGTAACAAATAAAACGGGGAGGGGAGTAATAAACCCACAAAAGGGTAAGCTGCATTTTCCATGCCTATATGATGCATATCTTTCAAAAATAAGTGGGGAGGGGGAGGGCTAAGCCTACCTACCCTTGCCCTTCGCCCGGTTATGATGCCTATGCTATAGCTAAACAATGGATATGTATTTACATTACCGGTATGACGTTGAAAACTATCAATAACTAAATTAACTTAAAACAGTTGAAACCTAGAATTTTATAAGTAAAGCGTATGAGAGAGAAAGAATTTTCATAGTCTTGGAAAATCAAATTGCCCCTTTTTCTTAATTAAGATAAATGCTTTTCCTTAAGTCGTTCACTTTTAGACCCCCCCCCCCTCCAACACATACACTTCTACTTATTACATACTAGAAATTTTAAAAAGAAACGAAATAATGATATTAAACAATCATCTCTCTCTATTTCCCTTTTACAATATTTATCAAAACCTAAACTATTTAAAACATCAATATCTCAGGTCCTGAAGTAAGCTTATCACCAAAAAGTTATCCAACAAGTGTTAATTATTTATTATGCCAATAATTTGTAAATATATTGAACAAGCTTTACAATTTTTTTCAAAGTGCGTTAATATGGTCAATATTAACGCACTTTAAAAAGAAATTATTTTTTTCAAAGTGCGTAAGCTTGGTCCCAAATTTAACGCACTTGGAAAATTTTTTTTCAGAGTGCGTAATTTTTCAAAGTGCGTTGTAACAAAGCATACGTTAAATGTTGGTGGGGGTATACTTGAAAGTATTGTGGCAAAGTAACAGTTGAAAATTAATAGACTAGTAGATTATTTTAAGCTTAGTTTTAGTCCTTCCTTATAGAAAAATAAAAGTAGGGTAGTTTTTCATGTTGCTTTTGTTGATAATCGACTTCCTCCTAAATAAGTAAGGGGGTGGGTGGGTATAACACCTAAAAATATGCTCTGTAAAGCTATGGGCCAGTGTAAAATACACAATCTAATGCAAAAACTATACATGTAGACATAACCTTTTGATTTTGCACACAATATTCATTAAATTTCTTAATTCTTGTTTTACTCCACAATTTTACCCAGTTATGAGTATTTTTTTAAGAGAATTCAATATGAAAATCAGAACAAACATTTTCATTTTTTGTAACGTGTTCTTTAGACTGTGTCATAATATGAAAAGTTAATTGAAGACCATTCCTTTTTATGTTCCTGTAATCGAAGATTCGTGGGTATACAGTTTTATCGTGTCCGTAGGTATGTCTGTCTGTCTATCTGGCGGTCTGTTTCTCTGCAAAAATTTAACCTTTACCATAACTTTTCATTTATTGTATCTATGTCTTTCATATTCAATATGTGTACATTCCTTGTTACAAGACCGTACTTTGGGTACCACCAAATTTGACCTTTTGACCTTTACCTTGGAGTTTGTCCCATTTTACACAAAAATTCCAAATTTTTAATTTACTTTAACTTTTAAACGGTAGAAACTAATACTCTCATACTTCACAAATGTAATCCTTGTTACATTAAACCTTTCTTAAGAAACCATCAACTTTGACCCTTTGACCTTTGAGTTTGACCTATCTTTCAAACACTTATCCTTAACCATTAATTTTTAACAAGTGGTGCTAGGGCTTTCCTATTTTGCAATTGTATTTTTTGTGAAAAGACCCTACTTTGGGTACCATTATATTTTAATTGCCTTTAAGAAAAGTTTAGTCTTCGTTATGTTGCCATACAGGGGTATAGCTGTTTTACAAATACATCTTTTTATATACAAGAGGAGTTGCGGATAACAGATGGATACCCCAAAGCGTAACAGACGGACGGACACCCCAATCACTATATACTCTCCTGCTTTTCAAGCGGAGGATATGATAATATATGATACTGCTGATTTTTAGCTCTACTGGTCAGAGACCAGAAGAGCTTATGCGATAGTAATGCGTCCGTCGTCCGTCTGTCTGTCTGTCCGTCTGTCTGTCTGTCTGTCTGTCTGTCTGTCTGTCTGTAAACAATTTTTCAATATGCTACTCCTCCTACAGTTTTGGTCCGATTTCAATATAACTTGGCACACAAGTAGACTACACTAAGATACATAATTCTGTGCATCGGTTTTTGATTTCGATGAACGGTGTTGCCCTGGTTACTAAAAATAGAAATTTCTGTGAAATTCTTTCAAAATGCTACTCCTCCTACAGTTTTGGTCCGATTTCAATATAACTTGGCACACAAGTAGACTACACTAAGATACATAATTCTGTGCATCGGTTTTTGATTTCGATGAACAGTGTTGCCGTGGTTACTATAAATAGAAATTTCTGTGAAATTCTTTCAAAATGCTACTCCTCCTACAGTTTTGGTTTGATTTCAATATAACTTGGCACACAAGTAGACTACACTAAGATACATAACTCTGTGCATCGGTTTTTGATTTCGATGAACGGTGTTGCCGTGGTTACTAAAAATAGAAATTTCTGTGAAATTCCTTTCGAAATGCTACTCCTCCTACAGTTTTGATCCGATTTCAATATAACTTGGCACACAAGTAGACTACACTAAGATACATAATTCTATGCATCGGTTTTTGATTTCGATGAACGATGTTGCCTTGGCTACTAAAAATAGAAATTTCTGTGAAATTCTTTCGAAATGCTACTCCTCCTACAGTTTTAATTCGATTTCAATATAACTTGGCACACAAGTTGACTACACTAAGATACATAATTCTGTGCATCGATTTTTTATTTCAATGAACGGTGTTGCCATGGTAACTAAAAATAGAAGTTTCTGAGAAATTCTTTTAAAATGCTTCTCCTACAGTTTTGGTCCGATTACAATATAATTTTGCACACAAGTAGGCTATACTAAGATACATAATTCTGTGCATCGGTTTTTATTTTGATGAGTGGCAAGGATCATTTTTCTATTTACTGCTGTTTTTAAGTTTCAAGTCCCAACTGCTACTTTTCTCTTCCTTTGTTTACAGTATAAACCAGTAGAGCTACAGTCTCGACAGAGACTTCTGGTTTCTGTCAGTACGATGATTTCCAACATCGAAAAACAATGTTTACCTAACCCTTTAGGCTCGATAAATCTTTACACCTTTAGATTCTGAATCATCGCATTGACCTAAAAACATAGCTATAACTGTATGTTATGAGATCAACATATCATCGATTTATTCCAAATACATCAGGTGAGCATTTTGGACAATATGCTTCTTTATGTAATTATTTTGCCCCCTAAAAAATTCAGCTTTAATCAACAGGGAGTCATTTTTCTTTACGGGGGTTCTGCAAATTTTTAGGGTGGTGTCACTTTTTCTACGAGCAAAAGGGTCATTTTTCTACGTCAAATAATGACCGGGGGTCATTTATCGCTGTCGAAAAATGACCCACGGTCAATATTCGGAGGGTGGATTTATGATGAAAGGTTCCCCAGGAAAAATAATTTTGCACGCATGCAGCTTTGTTTTAAAACACAATGCAAAACGCAGTGTAGCGTAGTTAGATAAAGACTTGAAAAGATATATTATGGCGTTGAAGTTCATCCCAAATTCGGTAATAATTTTATGAAATATTGAAAAATAAAAGTATTTGGGTATTCAGTCGTAATTTATTCTTAAGGAGGGACAAGACCTTGAGCTGAAAACAATCCTTTCAATGATTTTTTTCGTATTTTTATATGAGTAATTTAATGTACTTTACATTTTTAAACGGTCCTATCATGGGATTTCTTGACTTATTGAAAAGATATTGCCTCATAAATAGTGTTTGTATGGTATTTCGATACTTCATATTTACGTCTTCATTACTGAGCTCACAATGAAAATTTTTATGCACAAATAACAAATATGTTAGATAATACTATATACCCAAATATTTCAGATTATACATAGTGTTTAAATTATCTGAAAGCAATTGTTTTAATTTCAAATAGTATTTGGGTGGTATTATTTCTGCATTTTTCAGAGGCAGCTTCAACGACAATGACCTCATTTTGTAAACAATTCTGTCAATAAATAATGCTAAATTTACGATTGAAAGTCAGTCCTTCATCGTAATCAATAACTGCATAAATATCGCAGGGTGAAGCGTACCTCAATATCGCACAGGGCATCGTTGAATTAGACGTAAGTATGAAAAAAAAACTTCACATTTGCATTTTCCGAGTGCAGGAAATCAATTGTAACGTCACACGAAAACTTAACTCGTAAAATTATCTAAATAGAGAGAATCTCTGCATCCTATTTCTTATGGTTTTAGACAACAAAGCTGAAATCTTTTGTCAGTTGATTTTACACTCTATGAATCCTCTATGGATTGTTAAGAGGGAATTCTACGCATACCTCTGTTAATCTTTGATAGAATGATTTTGTTATATTACGTGTGAAGCTTTTGCACTCTTCAAAATTGACTTGTAGGTAGTATCTCTGTATTTTCTCAATGTGATTCACCAACATGTATTTTTGGGTTTTATAGATACAGTTGTTTTAGCATAATTTTGTATATTACAGATTAAATAACAATGTTGTTTAAAGCAGTTTTTGAATTGCAATTTTATATACAAATTTTTTATCTGATTTCAAATTATCTCAGAAGCTGAGTGCATACTTATTTTGAATTCATTCACATATTTCTTTTTTATAAACGCAGAAAATTGAAATGTTCTTATTTGAATTAATTGCTTTACTTTATAGCAAGGTATTTGTATTTTCAATAACTACATGACTGGATAAATTAGAGTGTCTGATTTTTTTTGTACTGCTGTTTTGCTGTACTATAAGAGGGATACATATATATTTGGAAGAAAGAGTACAATAGCCTTCTCTTTTGAAACAACACACGTTATTATGTTATCATGATATGATAATTACTTCAATGGTAGATCATAGAAACCTCATAATTGCAATAGGATTTGGCAATAGCTGCGTGTATTATGTTCTTTTGATGTTTTTTTTCTTTTTTGCTTGAGTGGTATATGAATTTCTGTTTTCATTTGTTACATATCCAATGATTGTTGTAGAACGTGCAAGACCTAATTATTTGATATCTGCAATTCTGCATTTAAGTCAAATATTGTAGGTGTAACAGTTTAAATTGGCAAGTACTTAGATATTGAGATATTGGAGATAAACTATAATTTCTCTGAAAATTTATCTTGTGAAATAAGAAAATGATTATCTGGAAATATTTACTCGAAAGGGTTTTATACCTTGATTTTGAATTTAATCCATTACTATATTCCATATTATCATCTTTTTAAAAAAAGAATATCATTGATAAACAATAAAGCAAGATCTCATATGATTTCGCCATGATATTGAAATTATAAATTTTGAATGATTTTCAGTTGCATGTAATCCGTCTTCAATGAAAAGTATGTTTAAGGTTATATCTACTTGTATAAGTCATATTCGTTGTATTTCGTTTGTTTTATGATAGAATAACTAAGAAGAAAATATTTCTTTTTAGATCATTTCAGCATCAACTGCACAAGGTAATGTATTATTATTTGCAAAAACGTAACGCAGCAAACTTTCAACTACTTTCTAAATTGAAATAAGTCTGTTACAGGTGTCATTAAATTTAACACTGTCTTGACATTATAATCTATTGAATGTACATGTATTTGTCAAATCCGTTCCTGTTTTACCGCGTATACTAGTATACGATAATGAGCAGTTAGAAAATAAATTGTATATTAAAAATGGGATGAATTTGACGGCTTCTCTTATATATGTAGAAATCTCTTAACATCACTTGCACGTTTCACTTAGACTTTCCAAAGGGACACTACATATATAAGCAAGAACATTACCCAAAAACGATTTATTTCATCGATGCAAGTTACTGACAAATCGGTTAAGGTTGCAAGGATTTCAACAATCACAAGTCTGCTTGTTCGTTGAAATGACCTTGTTTTGTAAATACAATCTGTCATTGGCTGGTAGACTCGTATTCGGCACGCCAAATTCACAAAAATAAGCTAAACATAGTTTCACCATTCACAAACTATGTTTATCGACTGTTAACTATAGTTTACAAACCGTAAACTATAGTTTACAAACCTTAAACTATAGTTTTCATCTGCAAAACTGTATTTAACGGTTGTTAACTATAGTTTACGAATGCTAATCTAAGTTTATCTGTCTGTAATTAACCGTTAACAATATATTTTGTTGACTAACATAGATTACATGTAACTACGCCAATTTGTAGTAACTGTGAATTAACTGACTTTCTGCAATAGGCTTTGACGTTACACATTTTGAAAGTCTGTTTAAAATGTACTTAATGAAGAAATAAACAAATTGTACTCAAAGTTTCTTCAAGCAATCTATATTTAACTATATTTAACTATAGTGCTACGTAAATTTTACCTACCAAAAAAATGTGATTATATATTATTACCGGCCGCCAGGAGGCGGTCGGTTATATGATATGAAAGTTTGAAGTCGTTGTGCGTTTCTGCGGAGTTAAAGAAAATAGTCTAAATTAAAAAAATATATTTTTTAACATCCATATAATAGAATATTAAAACAATGTTTAACAAAATACGCGCAATAATCATAAAATTAAAATTTTGTAAACATGGGGTAAATATTTTATCCAGTCCTGATTGACAAAATCTAACATAACTGAGGTGCGGAGACCAAAATAAGCACACGTGTTGGGCATGGTCTAAAGCGAAGACCGCGTTTTACGTACAGTATACAAGTGTAAACAATATTACCTCTCTATTTTAATAGGATTTGTTGAATATATTTTAAAATGCCGTGTACAGATATATACATGTATTTCCGAAAGAAAATTAATTTACAAATGATTAAATGACAATTCATTATCAGTCAGAATATTACGAGATTTTGCCCCAACAGACAAGGATAAAGCACATTTGACAGTATGCCAAGTTTTTTTCCCGCCACATCTCACACCAAAGACAAGAAATGTAGTAGCAGATCTAGAGGGAGTTGGGGAGGGGGGGGGGTAACATCCTCTAATAGCGAGCGAAGAGCCCCACATATTTGTTGCATTTTTATTAAAGTAAAACTATATATTTCTATGGTTCAGATAAGTTTAAACTTTAGTTTTCATCTTTAAACTACTTTAAAAACATCAAACTTCCGACAGAGTTGGTTTACATACCAAACTGTGCACGGAGACGCAGGGGACTATGAGTTAGTAGTTTGCTTATACATGTAGTAATGTACATGTATTATGTATGGAAGAAAATCCCGTAATGTCACATGCAAATGTTCAATGTCATAGGGATATATATTTTAATTAACAGATAAATACAAGATATTTTAATTATAACGCATCAAACGTTCCAGTTCCTGCTTGCTTCATTGAAAGGATCAATTGGTTTGCGGCCGATTTTTGACGCTTGCGTCAATATTTGTCTCTTGTTGATTCTTTTGCGTGAAATACATACTTGTATTGGATACATGTTAGTACAAAAATTGAAATATTTTAATAATGATTTGGTATCCCCAGTTGAAAAGATGACTACAACAAAACCACCAGAGCCGCAGGAAGAACTTAAGAGATTCTGTCAAATATTGCTACAAACACACTTCTCGTAAATAAACGAAAGGAACACCATTAACATGTTAAAATCTTTTTTGCATGTAAAAAAGTTTTTCTGAGACTCGTGAGTCTAAGTGTAAATATCTTTGTTTCACAGAATGCACCAAACTAGTAGCTGATATAATATTTGCCATTGATCAATCGAACAGCATCGAATCGGAGAAAAAATTCAAATTGGAACTGGATTTCGTGGTGAAGGTGATGAAGAACTTTGATGTTGGTCCAGACGAGACGAGAGTTGGAGCCGTCGTGTTCAGTGACGAGGCGGACCGTGTTCTAGAACTTAAAGATGGAATGTCCAAGGACGACGTTATTCAGCGAATTCATGGCATTAGATGGGACCGGGGTAATACTTTTATAGACAAAGCTTTTGTAAAGATGGGGGAAGGATTCTCGACAGAAAATGGCGGCCGCCCTAATCAAGTTCCTCAGATAGCGGTGCTTGTTACAGATGGAGTGGCAACGAATCCTTACAGAGCTCTAAAGGAGGCCAATAAATTGAAAAACAATGGAGTAGAGATCTTCACCATTGGTAAAATCACCATAAATGTATTGTTAATCTTTAATTTTAGTGTGATTTTTATACAAACCTTTCTATGATTGTATGAATAATTATTCTGAAAGATTTATATTTTGAAGGTGTAAAGAGCGCTAGATTATCACAGTTGAACGAATTGTCCAGTGACCCTCCTTCCCAGCACGTGCTCAGTGTGGACAGCCTGGAAGTACTGTCGTCAATCGTCAGTACACTTTCAAATCGAGTGTGCAGCAGTATCAAAAGGAAACAGCCAAGATGAGGCTGCATTGGCAGTTTTATGTAATATGCATTTAATTATTATGAAATAAAAGCTATTGCCAATTCTATCCTTAAGCCAACTTTGACTTATTGAAACATTTGATAAGCTATTATCTTATGCTAATTTGTTTTCGATTATTTCCCTTCATTTGTCAAGTCATGACATTGAATATTTACTCCTTCGTGGCACCTTATCCCACCTTTGATGGTTTTAGAGGTCCATGTTTCCTCTGCTCCTAATTTTTGTTTGATTGATTTTTAATCTTGATTACTGTTCATTATCTTCAAATTGTATCAAATTCTAATGAAGTTATTCACTAACAAGAGAAAAGGTTCTGTCAAAAACCTATAGAGCTTCAAACAATTATTCGACAATTTTACAAAAAACATGTAGTATTTGGAGACCGGGGCTTTGTTCTAATATTTTCAAATTTTGTGGTCTCAATATTTCATGAAATATTCTAGAAGAATTCTACTTAATGCTCGTGAAAACAAACATTTACATAAAGAATTGAATAAATGGATACAGAAATTGATAGAAACCATTAAGTCATTCTTCTGTAACTCATGAACAATATCTGTAAACATTGTTGGAATTCTCACAGATCGTACTTGTAACCCTTATGAGGGTTTTTGAAGCAGAATCAATTACGAACATAAAAACATCTCTTGCTTGAACCTACAATTAGACTTTTAAATACATCGACGATGACTAAGTCGTTTTTTATCAATTTACCATTACTTATTTAATTCCTACAGGTATATGTCTATATGTCTCACTGAACCCAACTAAAAAACTTCACAGAGTCTGATGCATACAAATTTGAAAACTTTACTAGAGAGCAATTGATGGTAAACCATCAACAACTGAAAGACAATTGAGATTAATTCAACTTTTCTATCTTTTTTCCTTTCTGTCACATTTATAAACTTTAGTGATAGAATTACTCAAAGGAAAAGTTGGGCAGAATTCCAACCATTTTTAACGATATATACTGAAATTTCATCAAATACATCATTAAGTGAACTCTCTAAAACTTTTGTGTTCTAAAATTATCAACAAAAGGGGATTTTAATTATAGAGGATTCCAGGAATCAGCACAAAAGAATCTGCATTAATCTGATTGATCTACACTCCAAAAATTCTAAATTTCTCGAGTAATCAATGTTTAGATTGTGTAATGTTATAAATCAGTTGAAAATAAACTTTCTCAAATCTTGACATGACTTGACAGTTAAAAAGACAATTGTTTCGATAATGAATGACAGGCCTTATGCTATGAACTACTTAAATAAATATAAAAAAAAATTAAAAATGTGTCTGTCACCTGATTTGGACCTTATCTCAGAAATTAATGCCAGCTTTCAGTATGTATGCATCAGTTGCTCGATATACAAGAGCATGTTTCGAGTACAATCTTTTCATCAAGGCAGGATATTGACAAGTGTTGCTTTTACAATTGTATCAACAATGACTGTTTACAAGTAATATATTTACATTTCCAATGTCTTTGTCCAAGATAAAATTACAAAATGTAAATATACTTTATTTCCCCATCAATGTTTTGGCGCGGTTAAAAAAATCACGTGCAGGGCGGGACAAATAGCTAGACAGAAGCAGGGCTTTGAGCAGGCGGATTGGCGGAATCAAAACATTAAATAAAAGGAATAACTGTCAGATTTTTTCAATTTTATGACGAAGATTACGAAATCGAAAAATAAAACAGTTATTCCTTAAATCAATTACTGAGTACTTCGATAAAACATTAATGACGTTTTTGTTAAGTAAAGTTTTGAATCCATATTTCAGTACTTATCTTAATTCTATAAAATATGTCTATTGAGTTCTCCGCATCAAAACACAGGACCACGACTCTTTTATAATCTGTGTAATTTAATTATTTCAAATGGATAGTACATTAAATAATACAGTTGAACATTTACATTATTAACGAAAACTGAACGTCAAATGAAAAAAAAAATCGCACTATTTTTTGGTAATTATGTATTTTAAAGAAGAAAATCTTTGACAATAAGGAATCTAAAAGATATCATTACCTAAAACGAGAAACATTCAAATCTTCACAAATGTGCTGTTAAGTTATTTGAGATGCATTTCATGAAAGGATCATTCTATATTAAGCCGTTTTGCGGCCTACAATGACTTTAAATTTTCAGATTGTATTTTTCCCTTAAAAATTGCATTTATCACTAGGCTTATGTACCAATGTAATGATAAATAGTAATTATAATGGTTAATGATACAATAGTATTTTTAATGATAAAGGGTCACAAAGTAAGGTACAATCCGTCTGTAGTAGCATTAGAGTAATGGGAAATCTCAATAGGGTTGCTGTGACAGATAACTCCTACGCATGTCATATCCAGCTTTAACCAAAGCCAAAATTTGCATGTAAATTTCTTATAAACATAAAAAGTGTCTACCAAATTATGAATTTGGTTAAAGGTGATTAAAGGTGGTTATAACATCTAAATAAAAACTTTTCACTTCATTTTTACGATGTTTGCAGAAAAAGCTAACTAATCACTATGAAGGATATCAGATTATGAAGATTATTCCTTTTTATTAACTGTTGGTTAGAGTACAATTTTCTGTTGATTTATATAAGCCATGCATATTTACTTTTACAAAATGTGAACTTTTTATTTAAAAATCTAAAAATCAAAGGACTGAGAAGACTGGATGTCATGAAATTACAAGTGGAGACGTTTCTTTGAAATATCTGATAAAAATCAAGAAGGAAAAATATTTTTATAGGCTATAAAGGTAAATTCAATGAGTACTGTATATGTTCTAGGAATGATGAAAGCAATCTTGGTCGAAGCGGTAACATAAATTTATTATTTGTGTAAGGCCTATAGACTTTATTTCCTATGAGTACATACATAATTTTTATATGGACACTTCTGTACGAGTACCTGGGATATTGTAGAACTCTTAAGTCCGTAAACTAGTATCTACGAGAAAGTCAGAATCTGATATGCATATTTTAAGGAACTGTTAAAATTCTACTCCATTTTATGTTGCACCGTTAGACACGGGGGGGGGGGGGGGGGGGGCAAATGAAATTGAACAACCTTATATATATTGGATTCCGAAACTTCATAAGAATCCTTACAAACAAAGATACATTGCAGGTTCCAGTAAATGTTCAACCAACCCTCTCTCGTTGCTTCTCACTAAGATATAGACATTAGTGAAGGAAAAACTTCAATTATACTGTGCAGCTACATGTATATATTCAAGAAGTGGTGTGAATACTTACAAAATCTAAAGAACTTTTTGACGATTTGAAATCACAAGACTTTACAAAAATCAACAGCTTAAAAACTTTATGTACATGTATGAGAGGAGTTGCGGATAAGAGATGGGTACCCCAAAGCGTAACAGACGGACGGACATACCGATTACTATATAACCTCCCACTTTTCAAGCGGGGGGTATAAAAACATTATCGAAGTCTGTTTTCGATAAAAAAAAATTTAGGCATAGAGGAGAATATATCTGAATCCGAAGTCTGTTTTCGATAAAAACAATTTAGGTATAGAGGAGAATATATGAATTTTAAAACTTACTTAAATCAAAATTAATCTATTCCACAGAACAAAACTACTTTACTCCTTTACAGTAGATTCTGATTATCCCGAAATCTAACTTTAAGTCTTTAAAATAAATAAGACCCCGAAATGTTCTAAATAATTCTATACTTTTGTATTACTCCTTATATTTCAATCAACAATGGACTGATAGTTTGATGCCAGGAAAGATAATTGATAGTCTATTATTTCGCACATCAGTAATATACATATTTGTGATGAAATTAGTAACCTGTCTTATTATAAATTAAATCCTAATTTTATAATAAAATCAACTTTATATCGGAATGAAAATGTTTATCATTAATTCCTTTCCGAATTAGAATAAACTGTGTAGAAAAGATCTGGACAACAAACTCTATTTAAAAAAGCAAAATTAAATAAATTGAAATCAGTATAAATTTGCTTAGGTATTTAAAACTTTTCCTCAGAAGGAGACACTTAAGGATTTTTTGGCCCAAAGAATTTCTGAAAAATTGAATTCGCTCAGTTTAGGTTGCAAATGCAGACATTACCATTTAGACTGTTGGTTACCATGTGTATTAAGTATGACGTTACTTTCACTATAGTCAGTGTATTTCCTCAGTTACTGTAAATGATTTTTTTTAATATTTCATATATACAAACAACCCCTCATCCAAAATATTAAATTAAATAAAGAAAGAATTCTTCCGAAGATAAAAAAAAAAGTGTGTTATTGGGGATCACGGGCTGTGCTACTATTTTGATTCCTTGCTGAAGATAGTCATATACGCTATTGTCTGCAAGTTTTAAGATTGCTATTCCTGTTAGCCTGTTTTCCAATATATTGGTTCTAAAAAAGAAATTTTATGATAGGAAATGGAAGAAACTAGTATATTCTTAATTCTAATTGTATATGAAATGGAAAGAAGGTGATACTCAATTATTAATCTAGGGACAGGCCCATTTTATGCAGAAAGTAATCCTAGCTCTTTGTTGAAAACTTTTCATCAGAGGAAAGTTTAATTCAAGTTTGAAGGACACATGCTTATATTACCTCTTTTTATACATTTATTCACTGTTTACGAAAGTAGTGTTTTAGATATACTTTCGATTGTTACAAATATAATCTTCAAGTTAAATATATAATAATTTTACATCACAAGAGCCACGTATTATCTGAATTTTCTGAGAACATCGCGTGCTTTTTGAGTGTTTATCTCAATATTGGCAGATCTGGTAGGAGAAACCAGAAAGCTATTTTTCGTCCT
>NW_026929449.1:0-38428 GCF_032062105.1 Saccostrea cuccullata | reverse complement strand
GGGAGTCCCACTGTATAGTCTTCCGAAGGAAGCATCACTATGTAGTCAGTCTTCCAGGGGAAATCTTACCATCTAGCGAGACTTCCGAGGGAATGGCATGTATCGGGTACATACCTGGACTTATAACAAACATCAGTCTTTAAAAAATTTAAGCTTGATTAATAAAGTATTAAGGCAGAAAATTGAAAAATCTCGAATAACCCCGGCACGGGTTTGCTTACCTAATTTTACCAACACTCTTAGCGAACACCCCTGCCACCTAGCGTTATAATGCGGCACTAAATTCGGACAACTTGTATTCGTCTTCATTGAATATGCTTCATTGTTTGCGTGATTGAGTTAACGTTCGTAATAGTTATAATCATTTAAGAAACTGTATCAATTTAAAAGAAAGTAAAATGAATTTACAAGAATAAAGCAACATAGAAGTAAGGGCAAAATGAAGAAGGATAAAAGTCAAAGTGAAATGTAATAAAGACGAATATGAAAACAATAAAGTGACATATAATTACAATAACAACAAAGCATAAAGAAGTAGGCAGAATAAGAATAAAAGCAAGATACATAGACTTTTGGCGGTAATTCCCTTCCATATATTTCTATTGATATTAATCCATGTTTTGACAGCAATTAATAAGTAACTTACACATACCCTCAGGTTATCAAAACAATTTTCAGTTACAACTACTGCAAAGGTGTTCAACAAAATGAAAATAATAGTTTTTAGATCACTGTATATGGCATTTCTTTTCCCTTTTCTTTTCCCTTTTTTTTCTTTTTGTTAATTATGTTTTAGAAAGAAATTTTAGTATGTCTGATTTCTTAAAAGAATAAAACATAAGACTTTATCTAATTATAATTATTTAAGCACATGTTCATACACAAATATAATACTAAAACTTTTATCTAAAATGGAAAATATCACAACAACTTAAAATACTTTCTATAATAAATACATGCATATAAAGAAATCCTCAAATCAAAATAATTCCTCAAATCTTACTAATTGATTATATGTTTGTTCTTGTCCTCTTCAACAAATAACTAGGGCTAATTGTAACGGGAACCGTTACAGATGTTCCCCAAACGCTCCCCAACTCCCTTTTGGTGCCTTATTCCCTTAAGTTTCATTAAATAAGACGAACTCTATGCCTTTTAGACTATAACAATGTTTTCCCATAAGTATATTAAGTATATTCAAATTTATGCATTGCACGCGTGCGCATTTGAATGCATGTGTGTAATGACTATATCATCTTGTCTACACTATTTATATATTTTAATATGCTAGAAATTACAGTATCTAATCCAAAAGTATTGAAAAATACGTTAAATCTAGTGTATTTGTAATTTTACTCATTTCACGTGCACGCACGTGCATGCATGTGCATGATGACCATACCTCTTTGTAGGAGTCCCTTATGTCTATCTATGTTCTAAATTCCATCCTGTTTGGTTGATAACCAAGAAACTTACAACCATTTAAAGTTTTAGCCAATCAGATTGCAGTGCACGTGTATGCTCGTGATTTCATGAAAATTATTATATCTCAAATTGTAGGATATCCTAATGCATGACTATGTTTTAAATATCGAAGCATTTCGTTAAAAAGCAAAAAAGATATAGAGATTTTTGTTTCAGCCAATCAGAGTGAAGCGCATGTGCATGCCCGTGCATGGATGTGCATGATAACCATACTTTTTTGTAGGAGTCTATAATGTCTATCTATGCTCTAAATCCCATCGTGTTTGGTTGAAAACCAAGGAAGTTATAGCCATTTAAAGTTTTAACCAATCAGATTGCAGCGCATGTGCATGCGCGTGTTTTCGTGAAAAATGTTATATATCATACTGTAGTATATCCTCATGCATGAATATTTTTAAAATTTCAAAGAATTCTGGCAAAAAACAAAGAAGATATTGAGATTTTTGTTTCAGCCAATCAGAGCGTAGCACACGTGCATGCGCGTGAGTTCGTGCTAATTTGAACATGTCATATTATCTACAGTATTAATATATCCTTATAAAATGAGTTTCAAAGCATTTCATCAAAAAATGTAAAAGTTATGGCTATATAAAGTATATCAGTCATTCCACTCATTTCACGCGCCCGCACGTGCATGCGTATGCGCACAAAATGACCTTCGTTCCGCACACCTACACTACACACCTATTAACCCTAAAAAGGTTTTAGCTCAGTTGGATGAACAGTTTCTGAGAACACTCGCGGACAAAAAAGTACCGGAGAACAAAGAAGAAAAAAAAGAATAATAATAATAATAGTAAGAAACCGAGTAAAAACAATATGTTCCCAAACTCCGTTTGGGGAACATAATAATAAGAAACAGAGTAAAAACAATATGTTCCCCAACTTCGTTTGGGGAACATAACTAGTGCTAATTGTAACGGGGACCGTTACAGATGATCCCCAAACGCTCCCCAACTCCCTTTTGGTGCCATATTCCCTGTAATCTCTATTAAATAAGAAATACTTAATGGAATTTAAACTCATCAAGGTCTTCCCAGAAGAATACAAAATATATTTAAATTTAAGCATTGTACGCGTGTTCATGTGCGTAACGGCCATATTATCTTGTCTACACTATCTATATATTTTAATATACTTGATATCAAAGATGTTATCCAAAAGTATTAAAAAATACACTCATTCAAGTGTATTTTTAATTTTACTCATTTCACGTGCAAGCAAGTGCATGATAAATACACCTCCTTGTAGGAGTCCCTTATATTTATCTATGTTCTAAATCCCATCCTGTTTGGTTAAAAAACAAGAGAGTTATAGCCATTTGAAGTTTCAGCCAATCAGATTGCAGCACACATGCATGCGCGTGATTTCATGAATTTTTTATCTTAATCGTATTGAAGGATATCTTAATGAATGACTATATTTAAAATTCCAAACATTTCGTCAAAAAACAAAATAAATATAGCCATTTAAAGTTTCAGCCAATCAAATTGCAGCACACGTGCATGCGCGTGATTTAATGATTTTCTTTCTATATCGTATTGTAGGATATCCTACTGCATGACTATGTTTTAAATTTCAAAGCATTTCGTCAAAAAACAAAGGAGATATAGCCATTTAAAGTTTCAGCCAATCAGATTGCAGCATGCACGCATGCGCATGATTTCATGAAAATTTTTATATATCATGCTGTAGATCTTTATAATTTAAGACTTTGTTCAAAATTTCAAAAGATTATGACAAGAAACATGAAAAATATTGAGACTTTAGTTTCAGCCAATCAGAGCGAAGCGCACGTGCATGCGCGTGAGATCTTGCTATTTTGACCATGTCATCATGTCTATACTACTAATATATCCTGATATTATGATTTTCAAAGCATTTCATCAAGAAATAAAAAAGTTGCGGCTATATCTATTATAATAGTCATTTCACGTGTTGCACGTGCGCGCTCTTGCAAGCACGTGCGCGAGGAACATGTCATTATGCATATACAACTAATATATACTTATATTATGAGTTTCAAAGCACATAGTAAAAAAATAGAAAAGTTACGGCTATATCTATTATACTGGTCATTTCACGTGTTGCACGTGCACGCTCTTGCAAGCACGTGCGCGGAAAATGACCTTGATTCCGCAAATCTACATAACATGTCTACTAACCCTAAAAAGGTTTTACGTACTTTGGATGAACAGTTTACAAGATCACTCGCGGACAAAAAAGTACCCAGGAAGAAGAAGAAAAATAATAATAATAAAAAACAGAGTAAAAACAATATGTTCCCCAACTTCGTTTGGGGAACATAATAACTAGATGCTGTCATGAGACAGTAATACCCGCACTATGGTGTTTGCCTCTAAATGCACACTTCTTCATATTGGGCTTTACCAAGGAAAAAGTCAATATAATTCAATAATTTACATAATACATGTATTCATCAAATTGAGCATAATATGCTCAGGTGACCATGTAGCTGCAGATCTGGTTTTATATATTTGTTTTTGATCATAACGCTACAGATCCCCATATGCAAAAAAGGTGCAATTTACGCGCAATATTTTTTTAGCACTTTTGGGCAGAATTTCTCCACTTTCTAGCATTAGTCAATCAACTACCTTTCACTCCCTAATTTTGGACACATTCTCTGGCCAATATGTATATTTTGTCCACCTCCCAGCCATTTATAGTAATCTCTACAGGCAATAAACTCGCTTGATGTGAATTTTCAGCAATCTAACAAATAATTTTAATCGAGTTTATCTCGAGTAGAGACGACTATAAAGGGTTGGGAGATGGATAAAATATACAGATTGATTAAATAATGTGCCTAAAATTAGGAATTGATAGGTAGTAAATTGACCGATGCTGGAAAGTGGAGAAATTCTCCCCAGAAGTGCGCAAAAGATATTGCGCCGTAAATTGCACCTTTTTTGCATTACAGGATCTGCAGTCAAATACTAATATATAAAACCATAACGCTACAGATCTGCAGCTAGTGACCATGTGACCCATGGGCCTCCATTTTATAGGTATTTCATATTCTTAATTCATTACCAGTCGGAAATTAAACTACAGAATTTAATTAATGATGTAAATTAGGTTTGATAAAGGGGGGAGGATTTTTGGCACATAATTGGAACTTTTTAAATCTATTTTCTCATATAGATTAACAACAAATAATATATTATTCAAATTAGTGTAAAGCGTTTTTGATGAATTTTTCAATATGTGCAAAGTTTATTTATATTTGATTAGGCAGAAACTTCTTGAAAGCTGCCATATACACAATCAATTTAATGGTCAACCCCCACCCGTCTCCCATCAACACAACACACACAAACACACCTTATTTGTCTGTTTTTGCAAATAGGCCTAGATTGCAAAGCTAAAATAAAACATCTTTTGTAAATGATAATTTTCAATTTGTTCTTGCACTATACATGTATCTAAACACCTGCATCACATTTGGCTTGCGTCACGTACCCAACTTAAGTACTAGTTTTACCATTGGCATTATCATTTTAGATTTCACTGCACGTGCAGTAGGATACTAGTGTGCATCATTGCATATATGTCGGTAGGAATTATTTCATTTTGTGTTTTAACTGGATTATATTTCATGAAGATGACAGGGCCTAAATAATAACAATCGGTAAGTACAAGTTTTGGTATAGATTTGGGTAAAATAGTCTGAAATGCAAACGGTTAGGTTAAAGTTTAAAGGATCAAAGGTCATCCGATGCTACAATAGACGAATTTCACATTCTGAAGAGTTATCCCCCGTTATCAACGTTACATTCAGTTACAAGATCCAGAATTTTTTTCTGGGAGGGAGGGGGGGGGGGGGTCCAGACCAGAATTTCCTGAGAAGCAAGAAAAAAAAGAAGTTATGGTTTGGTCTGTTTTCTAGGGTGGAGGGATACTTAGGGCATCCAAAGTCATTTTTATTTCCTCCAGTATATATTATAGTCCTGCAAATTCCGGGGGAAGGGGGGGGTGTTGAGGGGATCTCCCAATCCACTTCCCTGTCCCTGTAATGACAAATGATCATGTGACTCCTAAATAGTAGGAAACTTTTTCCATTTGACTATACATAATATTGTTCTTGTGTTATTATGTTATGTAAATTTAATGGTATAAAGGTTATGAACCCCTAGAGGTCATCCTCACTCTCCTAATGAGCTGGAAATGTTCACAATATGACTGCCTTAAATTAAATAAAAGTGCATCAATGATAAGATTACTTGACATTTTATTCATGAATTTGTGTCAACATATCTTCCTAGAATTAGGAATGAGAATCATTCAGAGATGGACCACATTAAACTATTTGTATAAACATTTTTTTTTTTGCATACATGAACAAACAGGGGTCTGGGAAGGGGTTAGGGGAAGGATCGAGTTAATATTTCTTTACGTCTTAATGGTTGAAAACTCCTAAAATGAATGTTGACCTCAAATCTAACTTGTCCTCATTATTTTTCAAATGGTGGTGTCTCCATATGAGTGAAAAATTCCTGAGAGGGATGTATAACAACAAACAAAATGACATAAAAACACAATATTGATTTGCGTTAAGAAATATGCAGGGGATTTTTTCCATCATAAATCTTCTTCTCAAGAACAGCAAGGGCATTCTTGTCCCCCATTTTGGGGAAAGGGAGGGGACACTAAATCTCATTTGTCTGTCAGTCTGTCCATCTTATTGACAGCTAGTATGTGCATCTGTCACAATAAATTTAACCTTGGTCATAACTTTTGAATGATAAGAGATAGTGCTTTCATATTTCACATGCACATTACCACAAAACTTTCTAAATATACTATGATTTTTTAACCCAAGTGAGACCTTGACCTTAAAGTTTTACCTACTTTCCAAAAAATAACATTTTAAATTGATCATTTTGAAAGAGAAAAGAAAGGGCATTCAGATTATACATGTTTATTACATGTGAAAAGACTTTTCTAAATATATCATGACTTTTGACTCTGTGACCTTGACCTAGAAGTTTAACCTACTTTTCAAAAATATTATATTGTATATATAACTTTTGATTCAAAAGAGATAGGACTTTCATATTTGACATGTACATTACCTGCAACAAAATGTTTCAGAGCATGCTATGATTTTTCCCCTTTGACCCAATTTTCAAAAATTGATATATGATAGGGGTGCATATTTGACACACAATCTGCCATAAATTATGGTATCTCATTCAGTAAA
The DNA here is from genome assembly GCF_032062105.1 of Saccostrea cuccullata. Taxonomy (NCBI): domain Eukaryota; kingdom Metazoa; phylum Mollusca; class Bivalvia; order Ostreida; family Ostreidae; genus Saccostrea; species Saccostrea cuccullata. Next base: position 31,716 of record NW_026929449.1, on the reverse strand, counting down.
ACACAGAAAGCAGAGGACCACAATTCTTTGAATTTGCTTGTATAATCTTGATAGATGGAACATGCTCATATAATGTAGATTCAAGTTTTTTATGCCACACCATGATTAGGAATACATGTATAGTTTTTGTCATGTCCATCCTCCACCCTTTCATCTGTCTTTCCATCGGGCTCAAAGAAACTTTCTAGATATTTTTATCAAAGTTCATATGTTGATGCATACTGATGTAAATATCCAACTGCAGCAATATTTTTTGACTTTGACTTTTCCTTTGACCTTCACTTAACTTTTCTTTAAATTAGTGTTTAGCTTTATTTTAAAGAAACCATTCAAGTTGTGTAATGAAACTTCACATGATGATACATACTGATGTAAGCTTTACGATGCTTCACTCTTTTTTACCTTGACTTTTCCTGTGACCTTGATATCACTTTTCTAAAATTAATGTCTAGACCAGTTTTGAATAAACAATTCAAGATATATTTATCAAACCTCATATGCTGATACATACTGCTAAGAGCTATTAATACGTCAACTTATTTTGACCTTGAATTTTCCTTTGACCTTGACCTCACTTTTTAAAATATCATTTTTCGACACCATTAGTCCCCCCGGGGCAAATTCAACATTCCAAAACCTTACTGTACATCTACATGACACCACCAACCATCTCCCAAAAGATGATTAGGCTACTGTGTAAAATGTAAGAGGAGTTCAGGGAAAACAGGGCTTTTTGCATAAAAAACGTCATTTTTCGACCCCCTTTTGACCCCCTGGGCCAAAATCAAAATTCCGAAACATTGCTGCACATCTACATGACACCACCAACCATCTCCCAAAAGATGATTAGCCTACTGTGTAAAATGTAAGAGGAGTTCAGGGAAGACGGGGCTTTTTGCATAAAAAACATCATTTTTCGACCCCCATTTGACCCCCCCGGGCAAAATCAAAATTCCGAAACCTTACTGCACATCTGCAGGACACCACCAACCATCTCCCAAAAGATGATTAGGCTACTGTATAAAATGTAAGAGGAGTTCAGGGAAGACAGGGCTTTTTGCATAAAAAACATCATTTTTCGACCCCCATTTGACCCCCTGGGGCAAAATCAAAATTCCGAAACCTTACTGCACATCTACATGACACCACCAACCATCTCCCAAAAGATGATTAGGCTACTGTGTAAAATGTAAGAGGAGTTCAGGGAAGACGGGGCTTTTTGCATAAAAAACATCATTTTTCGACCCCCATTTGACCCCCCGGGGCAAAATCAAAATTCCGAAACCTTATTGCACATCTACAGGACACCACCAACCATCTCCCAAAAGATGATTAGCCTACTGTGTAAAATGTAAGAGGAGTTCAGGGAAGACGGGGCTTTTTGCATAAAAAACATCATTTTTCGACCCCCATTTGACCCCCTGGGGCAAAATCAAAATTCCGAAACCTTACTGCACATCTACATGACACCATCAACCATCTCCCAAAAGATGATTAGGCTACTGTGTAAAATGTAAGAGGAGTTCAGGGAAGACGGGGCTTTTTGCATAAAAAACGTCATTTTTCGACCCCCATTTGACCCCCTGGGGCAAAATCAAAATTCCGAAACCTTACTGCACATCTACATGACACCATCAACCATCTCCCAAAAGATGATTAGGCTACTGTGTAAAATGTAAGAGGAGTTCAGGGAAGACGGGGCTTTTTGCATAAAAAACGTCATTTTTCGACCCCCATTTGACCCCCCGGGGCAAAATCAAAATTCCGAAACCTTATTGCACATCTACATGACAACACCAACCATCTCCCAAAAGATGATTAGCCTACTGTGTAAAATGTAAGAGGAGTTCAGGGAAGACGGGGCTTTTTGCATAAAAAACATCATTTTTCGACCCCCATTTGACTCCCCAAGGCAAAATCAAAATTCCGAAACCTTACTGCACATCTACATGACACCACCAACCATCTCCCAAAAGATGATTAGGCTACTGTGTAAAATGTAAGAGGAGTTCAGGGAAGACGGGCTTTTTGCATAAAAAACGTCATTTTTCGACCCCCATTTGACCCCCCGGGGCAAAATCAAAATTCCGAAACCTTACTGCACATCTACAGGACACCACCAACCATCTCCCAAAAGATGATTAGCCTACTGTGTAAAATGTAAGAGGAGTTCAGGGAAGACGGGGCTTTTTGCATAAAAAACGTCATTTTTCGACCCCAATTTGACCCCCCGGGGCAAAATCAAAATTCCGAAACCTTACTGCACATCTACATGACACCACCAACCATCTTCCAAAAGATGATTAGGCTACTGTGTAAAATGTAAGAGGAGTTCAGGGAAGAAAAGTGTGACAGACGGACGGACGGACGGACGGACGGACGGACGGACGGACATGAGTAACAACAATATACCCGAACTTTCTTTAGAAAGTGCGGGTATAATTAAACTTTTGATCATTTTAGGATACCACACAAGGATCAACGCCGACCTTGGGAGAAGCCACAAGTCCTTCTATACCGTCATCCCAGCTTTACGACGTGAAGCCAACATGGTCGAGCTGACACACCAACTGGTCAACGAGGAACAGATTATCAGGGACCAGAGGCAGAAACAACGTAGGATGGAGTGTCGTCTCCACCAGACCTGGGAGGAGTACGAGGATGGACAGAGAACGGTTTCTCAGCTACTCAGCGAGTGCGGGAAGATTTATGGGCCATCCAATGACTAAATGAACTTCTGTGTATAAGTACTGTGAAACGTGCCTTTTCAAGAACTTCTGCATTAATACTTGTGCTGTGTCAGTGAAGAGTGCTCACCGGTGAACTTCTTTGACAATGTGATTCCTTAATAATGAACACCATGGACTGGACTTTTTGTGCAAATTAAATTAAATATGTTGTTTGAAAATATTTTATTTATTATCGAACTTACATATGCTATTTATTATTGAACATGTGATATTTAAAAAAAATGTTAGTATTGCTGATGATGTTGAAAATAGTAACTGTTATATATATGCTGAAAACAAATAAACCTGATGAACATATGTATTGTTCTTTTTCATTTTTGGGTAGTTAATTGGCATAATAATGATTGGAAAAAGTCTTTATTTTTCACTTAATAAAGTGTATCCAACAGAAGTATCAGTAGGATATATTTGAATATTACAGCAAAAGGAGGAGTGATGATTTGAGAATAGAAAACAAATAGAATGGGCCTTTAAAGAAAACATAAACTCCAAATATATGATTTAAAACTTATTAGTAACAAAATGAGTAGTGCAGATTAGAAAATAAAATATATACAGGAAAAAATAGACCCCCAATATATATAATTTAAGTATGCAGCACGCATGTCACATACAGGTACGATTTACATTAATTAATACATTAATTTCATAGAGTAGTGTCGCTTGCCGATATATTATTAATCATTAAATATCGGAGGTAAAAAATTAAACTGATTCAACCTATAAAAAGTAGGTAAATCACGTAGATATCTTACTGTTTTTAGCGGTAGGCCGACTCCGTTATAGGCCGAGTATGTGTAGGCCGAGTCCGTAATAGGCCGAGTTAGTTATAGGCCGACTCTGTTATAGTCCGAGATCTCACGTAATCATTCTAAACAATAACGTAAACATTACAAAACATTGGCTCAATATCAACTTGTCTAGGGGTAAACAATAGAAAATTTGTGAATATGCATTATGCAGTGAACTAGAATATTAAAGTGGACTAGAATATTCATATGTATCCAAATAATAGCATACTGGTGCTCTAACATCATCGTTTAATTAATTACTTACAGCAACATGTTACGAAAATACTAATGTTTACATTATAACACAAACCGGAAATCTGATGCACACACTAATACTAAAACCAACAATGGTCAGAACCTTGGTATTCCGGATAATTATCCAAGCATTGTCAAAACTAATACTGCCAGTCGAAATAATAACATTCAACATACTAATTTATTACTCTACATGAACACTATGGAAAAATACTCCTACGGTAATATCATGTCAAATCAATATTATCGTTATCGACAGTTTTACATATTTATACTATGGCGGGAAGACTAGACTGCGCTTCACATGAAAATGTAAAATATATAATAAAGGGAAGACCATTTGATTCGGGGGGGGGGGGGGGGGGGGGCTGGCAGAAGTTGGAAATAAATAATCTGTCCCTGAAAATGTTGAAAATAAATAATCTGTCCTCCTCTGCAAAGAAAATAAATAATCTGACCTTGACTTATGATATTTAAATATTGTGAAAATACCTTTTTATTTCCGTGTAATTTAACCCCAGAATCTTCAATTCAGTATTTTTTTTTGGCTCGCTTCGCTCGCCATTTTAGAACCAAATAATATTTAAAATCAGATTACCAGACTGGATAAATGTAGTCAGTTGATCAACATGACAATCTGCACTCAGTAGATGTGATGAACCACTTTAAATACAAGCCAATTCTTAAACACCACAAAACATAAATTTTCTTGTCAAAGAATTATACTTCCCGATAAATTAATACAAAGTATACAGTGGCGGATTTAAGGAAGGCATACATGTGAATGACCCCTCCCCTAAAATTTCAAAGTATGATATGAATAATATTAATATTGCCATACTTTAGTACAATACCAATATTTTTGTGCCTAGTTTTACTCTTAAAATACACAAAAACCCAAGAGCTTCAGGGGGCTTCGCCCCCTGGGCCCCCTTCATTCAAAGTATGATATGACTAGTATTAATTATGTCATACTTTGGAACATAACTAACCAATTCCTAAATAATTGTGCCTGGTTTTACTCTTAAAATACACAAAAACCCACGAGCTTCAGGGGGCTTCACCCCCTGGACCCCCTTAATTCAAAGTATGACATGACCAATATTAATAATGTCATACTTTGGTACATAATAACCAATACCACTTGTATAATTGTCCTGGTTTTACTCTTAAAATACCCGAAAACCCAAGAGATTCTGGGGAATTTCCCTCCCTTGGCCTCCACCAGTGCTTCACCCAGGACCCACTGGGAGTCTTAAGGCGGCCTCAGACCTCTTGCCTGAACGAAGTTATACACGCCCCCCCCCCCCCTCTGAATCCGCCTATGGTATAAAATGATTAGTCTTTTAGAATCAATCGATCAAGGTAAGTAAGACAAAGAAGAAAATAAATAATCTGTCCTTGATAATCTTTAAAATAAATAATCTGTCCTTGACAGGCATTAAAATAAATAATCCGTCTAAAAAAAATTTGCCAGCCCCCCCCCCCCCCCCTCAGAATCAAATGGTCGTCCCCTAATAGTGTATTTTTATTATACCGAATAGGGCCATTCTTTAAACGTGAGAAAAAGTGCAATCTGCTTGCATATAACGACATATAGATGTGTTTGACGGGGAAATTTTATATTTTTGAGGTTTTATACATTCTTAACATTTTTTTTTATTAAAAAAAAAGGGGGGGTATTATCCATACTTCAGGTACCTGTGAAGATACATGTAGGAAAACTATTGGTATTAGAGACGTATAATAGATATGTTTGTTAAGAAACCAGTTCCTAATGTTTTCATTTATATATCTATTAAAATCATTGGATCAGGAGATTCAGATATTGATTAAATTAACTTATAAATGAAAATAAATTCCACATGTTGGAAACAGCAATAAAAGCTCTGGATGCGTCAAACGTCAAAACACGTGGTTAAAAAAATTCAAAAAAAAAGTTCACCGTCAGTCTGCAACGTCACATCTTTATGACGTTATTTCTCTGTTCTAGCAAAAATGCCATAAAGCCCTTTTGTCATGGGCGCAATCATATATATTCTAGCTGTTCTGCATACAAAATACAAATGTAAATAAATGACAACAATCCTCTTACACAAAATGCAAAAGTAAACTTAATCATCTTTATGTAAAAACACGAACCTTACCTAAAAAGAGTAGAGGAAAACTGTAGCAGGTTTATCGTTTATTACAGCAGGCACACATATTATTCTAAACCTTTCGGACTTCCCATTCCGGAAAATTAATATCTAAGAGTTATCTCCCGTACACAATAAAAAAATAATAGGGGTACCTGCAAATAACCTTACCACAATAGTTAAGAGTTGTAAACCATAGTTTACAATCTTGAAACTGTAAGTGGAGTTCATTTCTCAGATTTGGTAGACAGTATTTTTATCAATACTTCGAGAATTGATTTGAATCATTAAATTCATTTTAATTGTTGCAACTTTGTTTCACCGACATATCCTGGATGCTTATCATGAGCCATTTGTGTGCGTGTTGCACATTCATCATTTTCATTGCAATTTGCATTCATTTCAAAAATTCAATTTTAAGGCGTAATTTGTGCTTTTCACTAATTTAATTATTTAGTGCAATTTGCACCAAATATGTGCACAATTTGTTCTTCTGTTGTTACTTTGGGATGAAAAATCGCCGCCCCGATTTTAGTTTGTAGCGGATTGGTCATAGGACAAAGTCACAAAGCATTTATTATTATGAAAAATGTTAATTCAATGCAAGTTCCTAATTTTAAAACAAATTTACTTTTACAAGAAAATCGATTAGTACTTGTGACAAGAATGAAATATATGGAGATAATGAACAGTATTCAACCTCTTGAAAATGTCCATGAAACAAAACAAATCAGGAGCAGTGTAGAACGGACTCCAAGAACATCAGAGGTGGGATCAGGTGCCATTGGGTAATGAGTATCCCTCGCCGGCTGGTCATACTGCCGTGTGTTACTTGTAATGGTCGGAAAATATCGAGATAATCCGTCTACAATTCAATGAGTAAATAATGGTCTGATAGTTTGTACGAAAAAAGGCAGGACTTCAGCATTTGACTTAATTATAGATTGGCTTTGCTGAGAAGGTCATTATATTAGCACAGAATTTTCGAAAGAACGATTTTTAACGACATTGTGATATTCTTGTTTCCTCAATATGTCAATAACATACCCCGTTTTAAAAAATCGTTCATGCATAGAGCATGCTTTTGAATAAATGAGACTGGTTGAACTAAATTACATGTAAACGTACAACATTCGTGGGCACGATTTATCTTTCTTGACCTTACGAGACTTGATTATGAAAACACAAAAGCAATTTATAATTTTGATTTAAAAACCAATCGTGAATAAAAGTTTAAATTTGTTGGTTTTTCGTACCAATTGTAAGGACATCATTTATATACTGAATTGACGACTGATTTCCCGTTAATTATTTGCCGATCATGACAAGGAGCAAACGGCGATTGTGACCGCTCTGCAGGGGATGCTAACTCCTCCATTTCACCTGATCCCACCTCTGATGTTTAAGAGGTCCGTGTTTGCTTTGCTCCTGATTTTATTGTTTAATGGACTTTTGAGATTGAATACTGTTTGTTATCTCCATGCAAGTTAATTTTACAGATTAAGCTGTTCACTTTACAAATTATTTTGTGAAAATGAAAAAAAAAATGTCTAAATTTTATTTAATGCTCCATAAATCAAAATAACAAAAAACAACTATTATATGAAATAATTTTTTTTTAAGAAAGAACAAGAAATTCTATCTAAAACCTTGTACCAATCTTCACCGACCTTAGAAATCTGATAATTTGTTTAACATCACAGGTTTTATCAAAACATTTTAATAACCATGGTAGGGTTAATTTCTTAAAAAAAAAAATTAAGAAGCTGAATTGTTCACATCTTTCTTAACCAGTCGTTAACACAAAGATGACGAGAATCAAGAAAAGTTAAGGCTTTATGAAGATTTATTGCAATTAACCAATTACTTCACCCGGGTTCCCTATAAGTATGTGATCTTCCAATGTAATTTTGTAGCCAGAAAAAGTACAATATACTTCATCTGGTGCCCCGAAGTAAGAATTAGTGGACTGTCTAGATTTTAAAAAGATTGTGTCACCTGACACTAAATCTAAGACTGCAGCGTTACTTCCGGCGGCGAACTCTCCATTAGATCGACCATACAATGAGTCGATATAGTGATAGTTATGGTACAACTCCGCCCAGACTTTAGCATCAGAACGTGACAAGGCGTGGAAATGAAACACGTAAATACCACTCTCTCTAGCGGTGAAATACCCCGTGACCGGGCTGTATCCGCCTCCACGGTTAGAGAAAATTCGGTCGAAGATTAGAGTGGTTCCCGAAAAATGATGCGAAAGGCCAGCAGAAAATGAAACTTCAGACTGGGAATCTGAAATTTGAATTTATAAGAAAGTAACCGTGATGGACGTCATACAAATGCACTTCATTAACTATAAGCTAGTTTTTAGTACAGGTGCAGAAAAAAGAGTTGATATTCCTTTAATCATTTCTTTACGTACCGTCGGAATCGTGGGTTACAGGGGCTAATAGAATCCCTGAGAATGTGGCGTAGACTTCGTTTGGTGTTCCAAAGAGGTCAATCGCTCTGTTATTTCTGGTTTTTACGTACACCTTGTCCCCCGAATGAAGGTGCAGCACAGCAGTATTACCGGCATCAGCGAACCCAGACACCGTGTGACCGTAAGCAGCGTTAACGTAGTCCTTGTTGTGGTAAAGCTCCAACCAAATCAACTGAGTGAAGTACATATGTTTTAGAAAACAAAGCAAGTATTGTCAAAAATATTAAGAACAAGATGTTTGTGAAACACCATGCGCCTGGCGGCAACAAAGTTCGAAAAAAGCTATTTTTAGCTTATAGGTCACAGTCGAGGTCACAAGGCCTTGTTTCATTTGAAAGAACTTGAATAGTGGTGTATGCATAACAAATATGAGGTCTCTTTCTCGCATGGTTCAAAAGTTATGGTGAAGGTTCAAAAGAGCTATTTTTAGCATATAGGTCACAGTCAAGGTCACAAGGTCATTGACCTTCGTTTCATTTGAAAGAGCTTCATTAGTGGAGTATGCACACCAAATATGAAGTCTCTATCTTTCATGGTTCAAAAGTAAAGTTGAAGGTTAAATTAAAAAGCTACTTTTAGCATATAGGTCACAGTCAAGGTCCCAAGGTCATCAACCTTGATGTCATTTGAAAGTCCTTAATTAGTGGTGTATGCATACCAAATATGACGTCTCTATCTGTTTAAAAGGTATGACGAAGGTTAAAGTTTGCAGACAAACAGACAGACAGGACAAAAACAATATACGCCCGGATCTATCGATGCGGGCGCATAAAAACTTTGTTGTTCTACCTGTTACACAAGCCAAAACTCGACGAGGAAAAAACATACGAGTACCTGATTATTTTGAGCGAGTCCATGATAGTGAAAAATATAGGTTCCATCCACCGGCGCAGTAAATACACCCGTCAGGGGATCGTATGCATCACTTTCAACCATGAGTTTGTTATACATAACCGTTTCACCGTTAGTTGCATGAAAATGATGGTCAATTCCAACCGAGAAGGCCACGTCCTCATAGGAATGTTCTGTAAAGGTTTTTTTTTTTAATTTGAAATAAATTAAGAAATCTAAGTATAAATCACAACATTTAACACAATACTACAAACGTGTATGTCTACTTGAAAGGGAAATCATCATTATATTTGCATAGTAAAATAAATTGAATCCATATTTTGCGAAAAATAAAATTTGATTAATAACTAGATATATGTTTGGCATCATTTGATACAAATAAATAGTAAGATAATTTGCGCTTTTGAAAACAAATATTATATATACATGAATTTGAAAGGAGGCCTTACCGAATTCGTCAGAAGAAAGTAAAATTCCAGTAAATGTGGTGTAAATCTCGTCGTCTGTTCCAAAGAGTGTCGTGTTATACGATTGGTGAGTTCTGATACTCACGTGATCATTTAAATTCAAATGAAGCAGAACAGAATTTCCAGCATCTGCATAACCGTGTGACGTATACCCATACACAGAGCAGATATAGTTTGTGTTCTTATAGAGTTCTATCCAAATCTTGCTTTGGGTATGAGCCAAAGAGAAAAAGTGAAAGGCATAAATTCCTGGGTTTGTACAAATAAAAGATCCCTGAGGATCAAACGTGGCAGAGATATTTGTGATAACTTTGTTATAGGCTATCTGTTCGCCATGACTGAGGTACAGATGTTTGGTCTGCCCCAAAGTAAATGCCACATTGTCAGAAAACTGACAGAGCACTGAAAGAGAATTAAACCTGAAGGAAATATAAGAAATCGAACCTGATTCAATCTATTCAATCAAAAATTCCAATGAAATTAAATCTATTAATTGACTTCATAATTTTAAGTATTATATGTTGCTGTTTTCAAATTCGTTGATTGTATATAAATAAGTAAATATACATTTTTGAAAAAAAAAATAAGAAAATGAAAATAACCAATTAGCTCTGCATGCGTATTAATCATTTCTCCCTGACATTCTACATAAAACACCTACTCTCTAACTTTTTCTTCATAACAGACGAACCTCTCTGACTTATTGTTCAATAAACAACCACTCCATGACATAAATTCTACTTTTACCCCCTGAATTATTTGATGGCCTACTTTGCTTTTTAACTGATATAACTAAATATGTTCAAAAGAACAGAAAAGAATACATAAGAGTGAGGAAGATCGCATTCTTTTTTAATATGAAATTCAATTTTAAAATTTTGAGTTTTGTGTATTATTCATAGTTTTGCTTACATTCTTCTAGGTTTTTTTTATCGAAGAATAAGTAGGACACTAGCATATTATCTATCTAGAGCTGAAATTACACGTATTTATATTATCACTTAAAGATGTATAATGGTTACACTACCTGTTTTTGAAAGTAATATCAAGAATAAATATATCATGTCCTCCATATTTCTTCAATCATCTGAAAATAATCATGAGCTTTTGGGCTTAGATAAGATTTTCAAATAAAAATCGCTTATCTATCTATATGCAGAAACGTGGTTTATTAAACATTTGTAAATAAATGAATTTATTCACCTCATTTAATTTTATGCTTCAAATTGATAAAATATAATTTTGTGCTTCAAAATTATGAAATATATTAAATAGGTCAAGTTAAGAATAATCATCAGAATCTAATATATTGGATAAAATATATGGAGATAACGAAAAATATTCAAGCTCAAAAGTCCAATAAACAATACAGAAAAGGAACAGAGAAAACACGGACCTCCGAAACATCAGAGGTGGGATCAGGTACCGTAGAGGAGTGAGCATCCCCTGCTGACCGTTCACACCCGTCGTGTGCTCCTCGTCATAATCGGGAAATAACGTAAAAATCCGCCGCAAATTCAGCGTGTAAATAATGGACTAACAATAAGTATGAAAATGTTAGTCAGCATTTGATTCAATGATAAATTGTATTTGCTGACAAGGTCATAGAACTTACGAAATGATGACATTAAACGAGACTGCTGGTATTCTTGTTTCACCAACTTGTTTGTCAATAATTTACAACGTTTTATAAATTGTACATACGTAGAACATGTCCTTGAGTATCGAATCAACTGATAGAAATAAACTCCGTATGCAGATGATGAAGGTATATTGCTGCACAAGTAAGGGAAGTTGGATTCACGGCGGGTGTGACTGGTCAACAGAACAAGGGGTGCCTACTCCCCTAGACATCTGATTACACCTGGAGTTTACGGGGTTTATGTTTGTGCCCTGCTCAAAGATCTGTGTTGCTTTCTAGTTTCTACATGGCATCAATCACTGTACATTATCCATGTTTTTCATTAAGTCAAGAAACAAAAATATTTATGGAAAATATTGAAGCATAAAATAGACAGCATTACATCAATAAAATAAAATACAGGAATACACAGGAAGAGCGTCCAGTGATGGAATTTAGTGAAAGAAAATCAGGACCTTGATTAATGACACTGTAGGTAAACACAGAATTTGATTAACAAAATAAAAGTCCAACATCATAATAAAGGGTCAAATTAAAGGGAAACTCTAAATTGATTATCTATACGTCATTCATTTGTAGGACCCGGGTAAGGAAAAATTTACAAAACACTGATAAGAAATTTGAATGGAAGAAAGGAATTTCAACTGCAACGTCGCTGTGGACTCCATGGTACATAAAATCAGTTGTTATGCATACGGTTGTGATGACAAAACTTTGAGAACGAACAAACCTAGAGTCGGAAGCATTCTTGTCCATCATGGGAATCAAAGACAGAGTAATAGACACTCCACTGTTTTTGAAAATATCATGTGTTCTAGTGATTGCAGCTTTCGTTATCAATCTCATCGGTTTCTCTGTACCTTATTGGTTTGAATTGAAAAGTTACCATGAAGGTCTATGGTCAATTTGTATTGACTCAGAATGCACGGACTACTCATTTAAGAATCTGGCGAGTAAGTATTTATAGATCATTGCTATTTGTTTTTTACTTTTTAATATAAATTAAGAGTTTGCCTTGTTAATAATATGGTATTTATTTACACATGTACCTATACCTTTAAATACTATCTTTTGTGTCCCCACGACATAGTGAACAAATGGGATGCCGGATTCAAACATCAGTTTAAGTATTGCAAATTGTAAACATAGTAAACAATATTTATCAAGTTTTCCCTACATTATTTTCAATTAAAGAAAACATTCTGTAAATATATGAGAAAGTAAATTTAAACATATTTCAATGAATTTTCTGATGCAAAACAGCAATTTTATTTTCATGGCAATCATTACTTTGGTATTTTCCGTGTTTGTTTAGAGAAATTTATTCGAAAAGATAAGCTGCAGATAGGGAATGAAACCAAGCAAGTCTGATATGAGACACGAATAAAGCAATAAATTTAAAGTTTATCCATTAACTTTGCAATTGGGCAGGTTTTATATTTTAAAAAAATCGGCCAAAGTCAAAACCACCCTGTTATCATTCAGATTTACATCATTTCGCATGAAACGATAAAGGTAAGGATTTTTGAAGGATTTTTGAAAACTTTTCCTATTTTTTTAACCTTAGTTCTGATTATTTGGTATGTCTCATACTCCCCATTGTAGGTTGGTTTGAGGCCTCCCGGACCTTTGCTGCCTTTGGGTTTATAGGATCCATCGCTACCATAGTCCTTCTGGTCCTGTACATCTTTGTAGAAAAGCTTAGCATTTATATCGTGTACATCGCCGCAGTGGTCACGTGTTTTGTGACAGGTTTGTATCTATTCAAATTCATCAGGTTTTCATTCCTGGTGTGGAAGCTGCCTTATAATTATTTATCCCTTTCAGTTATAAATTACAGATAATTGAAATTTCGTCCATCGTGTGCATCTTCCCTCGGTGAACATAAACTTTTGAAAATTTTCAGTTTCTCATAAACTGCTGAACCAATCTCATCCATTTTTATGTTAAAAGGAGAAAAGATAGTCCATTGCTCTCCCTTAAGCTTGAGTATTTGGACCAAAACAATTAAAATTAATATATTTTAAAAAACAAAGCCTTTTTACTCCTGGACATCAAGCAGTCAAACCATTGGCAGTTATATGAGTCCTTTTATATTGCTTTAACAAAATTATGAAATTTCTTGCACCAATAAACGTGTTCATAAATAGTGAAACCTTGTAAATCATTTCTCTGCGCATATTATTACAAAAACAAGCGTTTTGGAGAAACGAGATAAGTCTCTTTTATGAGAAACTAAGCATATGTTTCGAATCGAACATATTTAATTATGTTATATAATGAAAAATCAATAAATTGACCAGAAGACATTGCATATACACTTATAAGCTCTTTGCACAACTCTTCTCAATATATTTTTTTCTATATTTAATTTTTAATGTTGTAGGTGGCTTTATCTTGCTGACCGTGTTGATCTATGCGGCCTTCCTGAACAACCTGTCCTGGGGCTGGGCTTTCTGTGTCGTGGCCTTCTTACTCTACTCAGTGTCCGGGGTCCTACTGATTATTAACTTCCTAAGGAAGGACGGGAAAGTGGCCAGCAAATAAATTATAAACTGTAAAATAAAAACGAAATGGGAAATATTCAATTTCAGTTGATTTTATATCTAAATATACAATAAATATAGAATTTAACAGTGTGTTTTTGCGCCATACAGACACTTACATTAAAGCTTATATATTTACAGATTGTGCACAACAATGAGTTGTTAATCATAGTTTCACAAATCGTGAAACTATATTTATCAGATCGTTTACTATACCTAACGGTTTGTTATAGTTTACAAATCGTGAAACTGTATTTATCAGATAATCTATGTTTTGCAATCGCAAATGATTGTTTTCGATGTTAAGTATAGTTTACGGTTGTGAAACATAGATTATCGCGTTAACTATGGTTTACAGATGTAAAATATAGATTAACGTTGTTAACTATAGTTTACAGTCCGTGAACTATAGTTTACAACCGATAAACCTAGTTTATCGACTGTGAAACTATGTTTTGCTCATTTTTGTGAATTTGGCGTGCCATACTTATATATTTACAGATTGTGCACAACAATGATAAATCAAATTTCTGAAATAGAGACAAATAGGGAAGACATAATTATATCACCAATTCATGTTTATTTTTCCATCAACTGTTCGTGGGGAGTATATATTCTTTTATTCAGGAGATATTTCAAAGTCATCTGCCAACCAGTTCTTTTAGAGTACCTGCAAACAATTTCTTTTGAATTATTTCTATAAGCAATGTTTAAATCAATTTTTTATCATCGTTTGATGCGGTTGACAGCAAACATGAGGTCTTTTACTGAATTTCATCTCAACAAAATAATGTTTTTACTTGGGTCAGCTCATCTCGACTTAATGTTCTTTAACTTTCTATAGTCAGTGTATGTTCGCCACTTCAATGGGTTGATTTGGTAAAGGGGACGCTCATTCCTTCCTAGCACCTAATCCCACCTCTGATGTTTTATAAGTCCGTATTTGATCTGGTCCAGCTTTGTATTGTTTGACGTTTGAGCGTGAATATTACTTATCTGGTATTTCTAGATATCTCATTCACCTGTGGATAACTTCTCTGTAACAGATGTTCTGTGGGTGACATTTCTGTATCAGTGGTTTGGGGAAAACCTTTCAATCAAATCTATCTATCCGGTATTTTGTTGGTGACAAATCTTTATATGGTGTTCGTAAGTAACCTTTTTTGTATTAAGTGTTCTGTGGTTGGTATTTCTTTATCAGGTATCCCCTATATAACATCTACATATTATCTTGTTTAAAAATCCTTTTATTTTATTCTATTCAATTTCAAAAATATTTTTTTGTTTAAGATCTTAATTCAAGTTCAATCAGTTTGAATATTACATATACTGAGAATTATTTATTATTATCTATATCTAAAAAAAAAATCTTATAGGAGGACGAGATTAATCAGAGGAAGTTGAAATTTTATAAAATACATAAATTGTATTTCTATTTAATCTTTCAATCTCAGAGACGTAATTTTTTTTATGATCGATGCTTAATCCCCTAATTATAAACAAGGCAGAAGACCAAAATAAATATATGGAATGGTTTTAGATATTATTCAGGAAGGGTGCGTTTTTCATTTTCTAAGTATGATTTATAGTTTTAGTCTACAATTCTATACATGTGGGGTTTTCCTATTATGCTGAAATACTAAAAATATTCTCAGAATAAAAAGTTTTTATTGGAAAAAATACACATATACATAATTATAAATACGGATAAGATTATTTTCACACGATGACTATTATGTATTAATCTATGTATTTGTTCATTTCTATGAAATGCTGCAATATTTCTTGTATTTACAAACGTTTTACATATATTTAATAAATAAAACTAGAGTATTTGTAAATGACTTTTTAAAATACATACTAATAAATACACATTAATAAAGAAAAAATAAAGAATTATATAAAGCCAAACACATTTATGACATTCGATAGCATAAAAAACAATTTGCCATATTTGTACCTTCATCACCTGAATACAAGGTTTATTTCTCTTAGATGATTCGATACGCAAAAGTATGTTCTACTTATGAACAATTTTTAAAACGAGGCAAGTTATTGTCAGCAAATACATTTTATCATAAAGTCAAATGCTAACTGACGTTTTTCATACTTATTGTTAATCCATTATATATATATACACTGAATTGTCGACGTATTTTTCCATTATTTCCCAATCATCTACATTGATCGTTAAATGACAAATATATCATCTTCAGAAAAATCATGTTAATAAAAGAGATGAATTTAATTTGGGAGAATTCATGAGGTACGCGAATGAAATATGCAGACGTGAAGCGTCATAGTTCGTGTCCTCATTAATTTCTCAACAAGTAAATCCATCTCTTAAATGAACTGTAAATATTAATACAAAGGGAAATAAAGTGTATATAATACATAAACTAATTTACTGTACGGGGACATTTAAACTGAAACAAAGCTTGCATCACGTTATAAAACCATCAATACGTGCGATATTCAATGATAAATAAAATTATGCTTTGGTTATTCGATTTGTTGGTCTTAGTTCCAAGTGACGTCATAGACATAGCTATGAGAAGGCGAGCTGTTATCGGATGAACTACGTTTGCTTATATCGTCATAGGATACGTAATCATACTTTCGTACTTCTTTTTCCTCTTCTGTGGAAGAAATCTTAATTGCAGGCGGGGAATGACATTGTTCTTTTGTATTTTCTGTAGCTTCTTTGGCTTTCCTTTGTCTGTTTTTTATTCTGATGTTTTAAAAACATATCAATGATTTTCTTTAATTAAGAAACAACGTTAACAACATTTATTTATTATGATGTTTGGACATATGACAATTTAAATAACTTGCATTATACTTCAATTTTTTTTTTTTTGAAAGATAACAAACATTAAACGAACTTACTTTCATACATTACTAGTACATGTATTCACTTTATGGTAAAAATATGCTTATTTCAAGGTCGATATCATATTTTCTTATGTAAATGAAACTAATGTCATTCATGTCTTACATTTTGTAGATTTTAGCGATCGTGTATAAAACTCCACATGCTGTTAGAATGGGAACAGATACCAGAATCACAACATTTTCATTTCCCCCTGAAAATATATCGTAAAATTACAAAAGTGGTGAATTAAAAATAAACTGGTGATTTTTAAAAGCATCTGGTCTTCTCCTACAATCAATAAATAAACAAAATAGGATTCTTAGCCGTAGAGCCATGTTGTATATTACAATTTGAATAAAAGCTTCATTACGAATTACCGTACCTTTTCCTTCTTCTTTGGAAGTTGGTTGAAATTTTTGTTTAGCATTCATATTGTTCTGTTCAGGCCGAGATGCTTGGATGGTAACTTCTTGAATTTTCCTTTTCATGTTCGTTACATGCTTATCAATATTTCTATTGCTTTCGTTTAAAAAAAGAGCTGTGGTTTTCTCATTTTTTCGTGTGATTTTCTTCAGAAAATTGTTCTGTGGGAGAGTTAAACTTTCCCGAACTGTGGACTTGACATACCTCTTTGTTTCTTTTGTGAGGTAAGAATTATTGAAATTTTGTCGAAAAGCCACCGGTGGGGGTTTTGTTTCTAAAAGAAAATTTTTCTAATGTTATTACCATGGGGTCAGTAAGAAACACATCATATTTCATAAATTGTATTATTCAAAGTTACCTGGTAAGCAGTCTTGGGGCCGACAGTATTCATATTCGTAGTAGTTGCCATTACAAAACTGAGTCATACAATGCCGCTTCCTCCATCTTGTTTTTCCCTCACAGGGATAAGAACACAGCGTCCAGTCACTCCAAAAAGACCAACCACCTGCAAAATATTATATTAATATTCACGATCATCCTCGTACAAGTATTGTATTCCACTCAATGGCTACATAAATATTTAAAAAGTTCACGACCTTCGTTGTACAAATATTATCAATGTAGCGGACAGTATTGGGAACTTCACTGTCTCGCTAGTAAACTAGCTTGTCTAGTGATGCAGTAGAGCCTCTCTATCAGACAAGTTCAGCAAACGGCGAACCTGTTTCTGCCTTGGATAGGTGACCGCTTCCACATTACAAAATTGGTGTCAGCGTAGTGACTCTGGTGCCTAGTGTCCTGCTTCAGGAAGTCTAAGAGGTTGGACTTAGTGTCCATATACAGCCTTTGTGTCTGTGGACAGCAGGGGGTTGCCGTAACTGAAGGTTCCGATCTGCTTCAGGAAGCTCCAAGGCTGGAACTTTGTGTCCAGGTACGGACTTCGTGTCCGGGAACGGCATTGGTTGCCGTAGCTTCAAGAAGAGTTCAAGACACTCAAAGAGAACTAATGCTTAGCTTTGAGTCGAAGCTTCCCTGAGCAGTGAGAAGTAGAGCCGACAGTATAAAGGGAAATCCACTAGAGAAGAAGCTTTCCTAGTGATGCAGTAGAGTCTCCCTATATTTCAGGCAAGTTAAGCAACAAATAGCCTGTTTCTCCCTTGGAAGGGTGACCGCTTCACGTTACATCAATACTCAAAACCATCCTGACGTCCTCGTACGAATATCGTATTCCAATCAATGTACAAATAATGAAAATATCCTGACCATTCTCGTACAAGTATCGCATTCTAGTCACAGGTTATACAAATATTTGAAAATGTTCAATTATCCAATTGTCCTCGTACATATATTATTGATATTTTACATTATACTCACCCCATGCATTTGGGCAAAAAAGGAATATCGAAACTAACAATCTAAACAACCAAATACACTCCATTTTTTCCTGTTTCCAGTAATGTATTTAATTAAATCAAATTAAACGCTCTGATTCTGACGAGCCTTTGAGTAGGTACATGTACATGAAAGAACAGGAAACTTTATATGTGGCAGTGGCACTGATAAATATTGATAATCGTATTTATTGTTTCCTTTTTCATTTTAGTTTAGCTATTTTCCTACCAATATGTCAGTTCTGTAGCCTTATGTTTTTTGCTGGTGTAATTAGTAAATAGCTAGATAAAATAAAAGTTGTAAAATGTTCATAACATAGATAAATCAACAAAATGTCAAAACATCTGGGATATTCAAGACGATGATATATGTGGAGATAATGAACAGTATTTAACCCCCAAACCCATTAGACAATAAAAAACAGGAGCAGAGGAAACACGGACCTCCAAAACATCAGAGGTGGGATCAGATGCCATAGAGAAATGAGCATCCCTTGCCCACTGGTCACACCCGCCTTGTGCTTTTTGTCATGTTCGGGAAAAAACGGAAAAATCTGTGGACAATAAAATTAATGGCCTAGCAATCAGTATGAAAAACGCTAGTCAGCATTTGACTTAATGATAAATTGACATCGTCATTGTATCGATCATAGAACTTACTAAATGATGACTTTAACGAGACTACGGATATTCTTGCGTCATCAATTTCTTTGTCAAGAACTTACCTTGTTTTAGAAATTGTTCATACGTAGAAAGTGGTCAATCATTTCGAATCAGCTGAGAGATATAAAATCCGTATGCAGGTGACAAAGGTATATTGCTGCAAAAGTAAGGGAAGCTGGCGAATAAACATAAAAAGTCATCATATTTATCATAAATTTTGTTGTACGCACAAACAACGGCATTACTACATGTGGTCAATTGCTGGACATGCTAATTTGTAGACAAAACATGTGGAGATAACGAACAGTGTTCAACCTCAAAAGTCCATGAAACAATACAAAGTAGAAGCAGAGCAAACATGGACCTCCAAAACATCAGAGGTGGGATCAGGTGCCATGAGGAGGAACAAGGCCTCCTGACAAATACAAGAATGTAACTTTTCTTAAGATTCAACAACTTGATTTCGAAATGTTCAAGACTAACCATGCCTTTTCCGAGTCAAAGATTCATTGGACATCTTTTAAGTAGCTAAGTTCATGAGCAAGGGATAAAAACATTCGCCATTCGTCCAAATACAGCATGGTACAAGCAAAATCTAAAGACTTCAAAGCGAAACAAAATGTCCCACTTGAGTACAAATGAAAAAAAACAAACCTGACTGTCATAAACAAATGTTTATAGATAGTCCCGATCATAACAAGGAGCATACAGCTGGTGTGAACGGTCAGCAGGGGATATCTAATAATTCAAGGTACCTTATTCCACTTATGATGTTTTTGGAGATCCTTGCAAGCTCTGCTCCAGATTGTAGAAGTTCGGGCTTTACGGACCGTGGATATCGGCCTGGATAGCTCAGTGGTTAGAGCACCTGACTAGAAATACAGGGGTCCCGGGTTCGATTCCCGGTCCAGCCATATGTTTTCTTCGTGCATTTCTCCTTTCCTACTACATTTGGTGGCCACCAAAAAATGTAGAAGTTCGGGCTTTACGGACCGTGGATATCGGCCTGGATAGCTCAGTGGCTAGAGCACCTGACTAGTAATACAGGGGTCCCGGGTTCGATTCCCGGTCCAGCCATATGTTTTCTTTGTGCATTTCTCCTTTCCTACTACATTTGGTGGCCAGTGTGGGGGGGGCTTTGTTCAGGTTACAGTGTATGTGTAAATTAGTAATTCCTGGCAGGGCCCTAGAACTTGTGTCTTCGAGGTCGAAGACTGTTTAAGGAGGGAGGAATGTAGAAGTTCGGGCTTTACGGACCGTGGATATCGGACTGGATAGCTCAGTGGTTAGAGCACCTGACTAGTAATACAGGGGTCCCGGGTTCGATTCCCGGTCCAGCCATATGTTTTCTTCGTGCATTTCTCCTTTCCTACTACAGTTTATATAGACTATAAATCTTATGATTTGATATTCCAATATTTCAAACAGAAAAACAATCATCGAGATTGTTTAAAAACAGAAAAAGCTATGTCAACTCATGCATTTACGTTAAAGGTAGACAAAGCAACCTTATAATCATAAATTCCTCTCTTGTGCTTTTGAACAGGACCTTACAAAATAATAAATACTTTTGGTACTTTATTCCTGTATAGAATTAACAGTGTTAGGGCATCTTGTTGTATTACATAAACACACCTATAGTTTATGTTTTCCAAGAACAGACGACCAATTTGAAGGTGAACCACTTGATTGCTTCACACCATCACCAGAGGTCGGTTCCAATATTATCGTGGCTTCTCTATCTAAATTATGTGAACTAGCCCCAATAAAACCATCCGAATAGAAATGCTGTGTTGACACTTTTCTTCCAAAATCACAAGCATTTTAAATAAAGTCTCAGGTTCAGGCTCAACTAAAATCATATTTTTATTATATGAGCATGTGAGGATTAACTTAACATGAACACTCCAGTAATATATTTACTACTATAATACGACATCCAACATTATTCAAAGAAATCAATACGATATCATACTTTATCTATATTATTATTTTAGCGCTCTTCATATAAAAATAATGTGGGAAATTAAAAAAAAGTTTGATAAATTATTATACTTCTGTTAAAATGTTTCCTTTATAAAGTTAAGAAGGTAAAATGGCTATTTTTCATAGTCTGAAAATTTCCACGCATAGAAAGCTATACCCCGGGGTATAGTTTTTGCTATCCACCCCTCGGAAGATTTTCATGCAATTTTTGCCGCCAATTTTGATTTCCAGCGATAAATCAATAGACTCAGAAATTATAATATACATCAGTATAATAAAACGCTTATCCACTGGTTGTGAGTGGGATAGCTCTTTTATCAAACCCTTGACAGGAATTATTTCCCTCGGACAAGCCAAAGGGGAATAGTTCCTGTCGCGGGTTTGATAAAAGAGCTATCCCACTCACAACCAGTGAATACGTGTATATTGTACGATGATTGTCGTGTTACACGGTTATAAGAGAAAGTTACTTTTCAATAAAGAATCGGTAATTGTCCAATGAAACTGTTAGCTACAAAAAAAATTCTATGTTTTGAAAAGTTGTAATTAATAAAATCAGAAAATTGAGAAAAGTCACTTCATTTTTGAAAAGGGTTTCCACCTTTATTATTATTTAAATTATTGACAGATGAGTGGTATATTTTTCCTCATTACCCAATTTTTAAAAACTTACATATTAACAAAAATACCATGCTCTCGTGGGAAAAACGGAAAATAACTTTATGAAAATACTGTGTTGCTAGAGGTAAATGTAGAAACCCTTTACAAAAATAAATGCACATTTGAATGAGGCATAAATAAGATTAAAAATGTTTTCCTCAAACCAAAATGACAAAATAGGGGCAAAAAATATCAACGACTCGTCAAACAGTGTCAAGTGAGACGTTTAATCCTTTCCAATATTAAATTCATGTAAATTTCTTTACATGGCACATATTTTGGCGTATTCGATTAAACCTCTTTCTTTGAAATATTTTGACTAAATACCTTTTCAACGAATTTGTACCATTGTTTTTTTTTATAACACATCATCAAGTTGCAATGAAATTATTGGCACTCCTGACGCCTGATCACACATCTAAGATTAGTAATAATGTAATCTACTCAAAGAGACGATGCTACTTAGAAGTCTTAACTGACTTAACAACATCCTGGTCAACTTCCGATCACATGACAAGATGTCAGACAGTACCGGAAGTGACCAATCTTAGATTGTTTCTCGTTCATCTACAAATAGCTGTTATTCTACGTTGGATACAAGACTGTCATCTACCACAATTACAATTTTTTAAACATATTAAACTAATCCGAATTTATGATGTACGGTGTACATGTATGCATTCATGAGTAAGACAAAGGTTAAGAGTCCGTTTTTACATCACAATGAAAGGGGAATGTTACTTTCAAAGAAAACATGGGATGTGTATGACCTATGTAATGCAAATAAAATACATGTTCAGTTGATATTGCATGTAATATAAAACAATAATGAATTGCGACACTGTCCCTCAATACAATGAGAGGTGAACGTTGACTTAGTCCGTGCATCCTAAGTACTTGTAGGAGACTCGGCTTTCCTGTTAAAAGCGGACAAAGACATTAACGCCGGATGTACGTAAAATGTTCTAGTGTGTGTAAAATAGGCCTAGTGTCAACGTTTATGGCTAGTGTCTTTTGGATAATTATGTCAATGTAGAGGTAAAATATTTTATATAATTTATGTATTATCAAGACCGGTTAAATTTTCATTTGCCCTTCAAATTGGGCTGTGAGCTAAGGTTGTATTTTCTTTCTTCTCCCTTTTTTAAACTCCTTCTCCCCCCACTCCTATCGTTTTACTCCCCATCCCCAGCCACTTATATTCCTTCTCATTTACCACCTATAATCCGTCCTCTTCTTTGATTAATAACTTCGATACGAACTTTTAAAAAAACACATTATCCTGGTTCCAAAAAATTTAAATTTCCTTCTTTTTTTTAAGTAAAAATTATCTTAAAATTTCAGTGAAACATACATAAATTTGCACTGAGACACGCATATCTAGTCAAACATTTTTCGAAACAAGTATTCGCTGTTCCTATTTAATTTCTATAAGTATGTGTATAAGAAAAACAAAAGCCTCGTCGTTCAGCTTTATCTTACGGATGTCAGACAGCGCGGAGTTTTGTGCTCGGATGTGGAGAGATCCTCTCGCGGTCACGGGAGGACGATAGGAAACCATTATTAATTCAGCCTCCAACCTCTTATCGCTGTCCTCCTTATATAGCATACAAACGACGTGACTGTCTCAACACGTGAATTTCTTGTCACTGAAAGATGTGTGTTTTTCTTATCATCATTTTCATGAGTTTTTATTTCATTGAATGAGCTTTCATCATGTTTATTTTCAAACGGATATACATGTACATATAAGCAGCTTTGTTACTGGAATAAAAGTTGTTTTTTTTTTAAATAAATTTTATTTTGATGATTTCCTTGTTTTAAAACTGTGCTTTGAGGAAAACTGTAAAATGTCTAATACTACTACGTCTATAGTTACAGGCAGTTACTCAACAGGAATGGACAATACAACAGAAGGTACATCAACGACAACAACAGCGACTGACCACAGCACAGGTAAGATGAGAAAAGAGAAAACGCTTAAAATTCAAACAATATACTTACCTAATATTGTTATTTAATTAACAATGTAAATGTTTAGTAGCAGTTGATGGACGTTCTTCTGCATGGTTTCAGGTAGGATGACCACAGGAACCAGAGCAGTAAATGGATCAGAAACACGTCCAGTCATAGTTGGATCGGGTGACAACAACAACAAAGAAGACGTAGACGGCCATGGACCAGTTCCAAAATCACGTGGGTCTTTCCTTTGTTTCCGTTGTCTTTTTAAAAAAGAATATTTTCACTACTCTTGAAATAAACTTGTATGAAAAGAAATAGACTTTAAATAGACATAAAAAGAAACAAAAATAATGTTATAGCTATAGTTATTTTTATAACTTTCTATTAATGTTTCCCCAACCCAAATTATATTCCTGTTCCTGATTCAGTTTTATATATATATATATATATATATATATATATATATATATATATATATATATATATATATATATATATATATATATATATATATATATATATATATATGCAATATTTAATCTGGAATGTATAGAAGATTTTAACTTGACTCACATTGTTACAAACTAGCAAGCTTTATGTAACACTTGATATCCTTTTGTCCAGTGACTTTGTCCTTTCAGAAGAAAATGGGGTCAAGGACAAGACAGAGCTTTAAATTACTACAAGAAACAATATACTGAACATTTAATTCGTTTGACAAGTTAAGAGTTTGGTTTTGGAACTTATGATATGGACATAATTTCATCTCAAGACCTTGTCCTTTTTCAAATAATTAACCGATTCAAAATTATTTAACACAGTTTAACATATACTCAAGTTTGAATTTCTTCCAAGGAGGAGTATGACATTATACCCAGTAAACCAGTTCGATTACCCAGTGCGTTTTGTTGGAAACAAATTACTATATTCTATTCTTTTCGGTAAAGGAACTTTTGGTGTCATTTTTAAGTACAAATTGACCGAATGACAAATAACTGGATAATTATTCCAATAAATAAGCACCAATCCATATATGGCGAGGACTGTAATGTTTTGGCAAATTGTAAAATGTTTTATGTTCCACTGAAAATTAACACTTAAAATACAGTGTAATAAATCTTACCAGTTATTTGCAGATTTCAAGAGCTATAATATTAAAGTTGCACATTTTTTGAAGTTCATACTGCATACAATATAGGAATATTAATTTTAAATTTTCCAATGAACACACTATGATATTTTTCCCTGTTAGTCTGAAACAACGGACATAATAACTGAATTAACAGACAACACATTTAGATGTCTAATTACTCTTTTCAGAACTCCCTACCGCGGCCGTCCTAGGTGGAATCGTCGCTCTGATTGTGATATGTATAGTGGTGGTCCTTGTGTATCGGAGAAATAGTCAAAGGTAAATCAAATCTTTATATTTTCTGTATATCTGAAGTCGTTTATTATTTGTTAATACTTTGTTGACGTTTTGTTCAGTTTACTATGTAAATCAAAATTAAACATAATGAGCTGCTAAGTGTCCAGCTGTATATGGTTTAAAGTTAAAATGAATTCTGTATTTTTGGAGCTGTATTTCTGTTCAGGACATTGAGTTTTCTCAACATGCATTTAAGATAGCTAAAGATAAATATTAGTGTATTTAGAGTGATTGTTTTTAATTAACATAAGAGTCTTTCAAAATTAAAACAAATAAAACAAGAACTCCAATATAAGGGTATGTAGTCCCTATGCGGAAGCTTGTATATATATATAAAAGTAGTGATTCGGTTCTACTGTCGGCTGGGAACAGTTGACATTTAATCATTTCTACTGTCGACCGGGGACAGTTGACAGTTGACATTTAATAATTTCTACTGTCGACCGGGGACAGTTGACAGTTAACCATTTCTACTGTCGACCTGGGACAGTTGACAATTGACATTTGACCGTTTTTACTGTCGACCTGGGACAGTTGACAGTTAACCATTTCTACTGTTGACCGGGAACAGTTGACATTTAACCATTTCTACTGTTGACCAGGGACAGTTGACAGTTAACCATTTCTACTGTTGACCGGGGACAATTGACAGTTAACCATTTCTACTGTTGACCGGGGACAGTTTACAGTTAACCATTTCTACTGTTGACCGGGGACAGTTGACATTTAACCATTTCTACTGTCGACCAGGGACAGCTGACATTTAACCATTTCTACTGTTGACCGGGGACAGTTGACAGTTAACCATTTCTACTGTTGACCGGGGACAGTTGACAGTTAACCATTTCTACTGTTGACCGGGGACAGTTGCCATTTAACCATTTCTACTGTCATAAATAGGTGTAATTAGGATTAGTCTTGCATACATAAGTGTGATTAGGGTTAGTTTCGCATTTATAACTGTGATTAGGGTTGTTCTGGCATTAATAACTGTGATTGGGGTTAGTCTCGCATTAATAACTGTGATTAGGGTTACCCTCGCATTAATAACTGTGATTAGGGTTACCCTCGCATTAATAACTGTGATTAGGGTTACCCTCGCATTAATAACTGTGATTAGGGTTACCCTCGCATTAATAACTGTGATTAGGCTTAGTCTCAATTTAATAGCAGTGATTAGAGTTAGTGTACCCGGTAACAGTAAAACATACAGTTAGTGTCAACCGTCAACCTGTCCGAGATCGACAGTAGAACACACAGAAAGTGTCAACTGTCAACCGTCGACCTGTCCCTGGTCGACACTAGAACACAAGGGAAGTGTCAACTGTCAACCGTCGACCTGTCCCTGGTCGACACTAGAACACAAGGGAAGTGTCAACTGTCAACCGTCGACTTGTCCCTGGTCGACACTAGAACATATTGAAAGTGTCAACCGTCGACCGTTCCTTTTTTAATAATTTAATTTTACTTGTAAAAGATTTTATCCATTTTGGATAACATAACTTGCCTACGTCACAATGAGTTACGTCAAAAAACGTATTACTCCGCTTGACGTTACTTTTAAAATTAAATCATTATGAAGCCTTATTCTGGGGAGAAAATTATCTCATTGTCTGCACTGAAATTAAATTATAAGGAATGTTCAAGCTTATTTCAACTTATATTATACGATATAACAAAACTTGGGGCAGTCTATGCTTTTTTATAAACCGCTTCGCGGTTTATAAAGCGTAAACTGCACCAAGTTATGTTATATCGTATAATATAAGTTGAAATAAGCTTCATTCCTTAAATATTAGTATGAACTGTTGATGTTGTTATGTTTTGACTGTGTGTTTGGGTTTTTGTGTGTTTGGTTGGTTGTTCTTTTTTCTTAATTTGCTTCTTTTGTTGTTGTTGTTTTTCTTTTTTTTTTTGTTTGTTTGTTTGATTTATTTTATTTCTTGTTTTTGTTTTTGCTTTAAGACCAAAATGGTCCATGTAAATTTAACTATACCAAATCAGTTTGAGGTTTTGAAATTTAGAAAAGTAGACTTTTATATAAACATTCTAAAATTCAAATCATTTTAGAAATTTGAATTGTCAAGTGTTAAACGGACCCAAAATACTAAATATTATGTTCTGATTACATCACAGGAAGTACAAACAAAGAACCCGGAGGTCGGAGGAGGAGATGGGGTTTATGGACGCGGACGTGGACAACAGGAGAAGCGACATTGCGATGCAGCTGTTACAGGTCAATGATCCCTCCTTCTTTGAGATAGAGGAGGCCACACAGAACGCCAAGTTACAGGAACTACAGGGTCAGAACGACCTCAACCTCATGGAGATCATTAACGGAACTGGGGTCAAAACGGACAAGGTCAAAGACGAGAAGCAAGGTGAAAGTGAAGGTCAAAACAGTGCAAAAACTGGTAGTAAAGTAAATGATAATAAAGAAGCTAAATCTTCTAAATCAAGTATCCCTGGCAGTTTAATAGATGAAAAGAAACATTCAAATTCATCTAATAGTGTCCCTGGTAGTCCTGGAAAGGAAAAGAAGACTGAACCATCCAGCGGCACCATTACTACTTCAAAAAATGTCATTAAAGCTGGAGGATCATCTCAGATATCTGCGACTGAAGCTGAGTCTGACAGTCAACGAAAAGCAAAAAGAGCTACTTCTTTACAGTTGTCTAATGTACGAATTTCACATGCAGAAAAATACAAACAACGCCAGAGTGAAATAGTTGGGAATTATAACCTCAAAAGTGAAGCAAAAATTGATACACAAGAGCAGAATTCAAGCATTGAAAGCCGCGTAGAACAAAGACTGAAGCAGCGGCAGTCTGCTAGGTCAAGTGGTGGTAGTCATTCAGACAAAAGAACCAGTGAAAAATTAAATCATAGTAAGACAACACATCCTCCGATAGGGGGCGGTGTTGCGCCGGAAGTCGCTCAAACCGCCAGTGCCAGAAACAGTAAACATTCTTCCGGCGGATATGACGAAGCTTTAAAACAGCTGAAACATGTTGACAGTGACCCTAATTTAATGGAAGGTCACGGTACTAAATGAAGCAATATAAAGAAACCATACTTAATCATTGTGTGGTAAAGTTTTTTATGAATTACAATTATCTAATAAATATACCAAGAGTTTGAATGAATTTTTAAAGACATTGTAATTTTTCGGTGTGTGATAATGGAAAAAAAATAGCGGAAGACATTGACTATTTTTGACATGGATTTAATTGATATACATATAACTGTATTTAATGTCTTACCTTTTTAATTTAAAAAAAAAACCCATAATCATTTCGTGTTCCTTCTCCGATCATAAGCTGAAAGGTCATTGTCAATCCTTCATAAAAACTTCATTGTAAAATCTAAAAGAAAAGTAAAGTTAATTGTCATCTAGAATATAAAGCATGTAATATAATTATAAAAGTCTTACCTTTAAGTTTTTGGCTTTAAAACTCAAATGTCTTTTTTGGATGTAGAATTTAATTACAAAAGCTTTGATAGAACTGAAGTTATAAATTGGAAACCAATTTATGTAACTGTATAAAATAATTAAAATTAATTTCTGGCCCTTGACGTTGTGAGGATGAATGTTTTGAAACATCGTCCACAAACTATGCTGTAGAATATCCTCCGCGTTTAGCAAAAAGTGTTGAGTGAAGACAGAAGTAGCTTGCAATGTATTTATCTTTCAATTTTATCTTATTTTAATCAAATTTTATAAATTTTAAATTTTATCTTTAAATGACTATTTACGACATCAAAACATTAAAAACTAGACAACTCTCAATGATTAACTGATTGACCAGTTTCTCCATCGCCAACTTTCCTTGCATACTTGTTGTTACATTCCACTATTACCTCCAAATGATTAGATAAAATATGTCCTTAGACTTACTCTCTATAATTTTATTGTTGTTTTTTTTAAATATATTTTTTTAATTCTATGTCCAATTTTGTATTGTTGTCCTCTGCTCTTTACCATAGTTAAACATAATTATATGTTTGACATTATCAAAAAGTATGAAGGAGAGCACTAACACATTAGTAAGTCTAGCATGTCCTCTGTGGGGTCATTTGTTTTTTTAAAAACCAAGGCAGGCTACAATGTACTAAGAAATAACTTCATGTTACAGAGATTTCAAAATTCTCCTTTAAAGGCAACAAATAGCACATTATATGGTCGTTACAAATCA
The DNA here is from genome assembly GCF_032062105.1 of Saccostrea cuccullata. Classification (NCBI taxonomy): domain Eukaryota; kingdom Metazoa; phylum Mollusca; class Bivalvia; order Ostreida; family Ostreidae; genus Saccostrea; species Saccostrea cuccullata. The sequence continues at coordinate 2,208 of NW_026929449.1, read as the reverse complement.
ATGGCCCTGTTTACAAATACATAATATGCAACCTATCGTTGGGTCTATTTGTCTGAATGTTTCATTATCTTTGTTACGTTATCGCTACGGGTTGCTCTATCTGCCTGAACAAAACAGTGGAAGTCATGTCTCAAGAGAATGCTTACTCCTCCTAGGCACCTGATCGTTTCCAGGGATCCATATGTTTGCCATCATCATATATTGTGTATTTTAATTGGTTCTTGGTTAATCATTCTTCGTTATTTTTGTCTTTTGGAAAGGCTGAATTAAATTCTTCCAGACTATTTTTTATACTTAAAATTGTTATTTTGTTTTTCTTATTTTTTACTATCAGAAAGTGTACAAATCATGTCCAGTTCATAACGACTAGTGAATGCTGATACTTGACTAAGGTAGCCCAAGGTAGGTTATGACCTTAAGGTATGTCACAATTTTAACTTGACCCAAGGTCAGGTTGTTAAGATTAAGTTCAGTTTCAAAAACAAGTGTACATAGGTAAGCAAACTTACAAATCTCAAATTGAAAAATGTTATCTATAATTGAAAGCAATGAAAAACGTCCCCTAAATAATACGAAATAGGAGCAGAGCAAAGACGGACCTCCAAAACATCAGAGGTGGGATCAGGTGCCATGGAAGAGTGAGCATCTCCTGCCGACCGGTCACACCTGCCGTGTGCTCCTGGTCATGATCGGGGAATAAAAGGAAAAATCCGTCAATTCAGTGAATAAATAAGGGACTAACAACTAGTATGGAAAACGTCAGTCAGCATTTGACTCAATGATAAATTGTATATGCTGACAAGGTAACTGTATCGACCATAGAACTTACGTATTGATAACTTTAAACGAGACTGCTGATACCCTTGTTTCATCAACTTGTTTGTCAATAATTTACCTCGTTTTAGAATTTGTTCATTCTCTCGCGTATCGGATAAACTGAGAGATATAAACCCTGTATGCAGGTGATAAAGGTATATTGCTGCATAAATTAAGGGAAGTTTGTACAATTGAAAAGTTAAAGTCATCACGTTTATCAGAAAACTTACTTGGTTGTTAAATTACCATTAGCGTATATTTCAAGTAAAATATCCAAATATTCAACAGATGTGTCGGACTCTTTGATGTCTTTTATTTCAAGCTCACCCCGGGATTGTCGTATCGACATAATAAAAATAGAAACAACAATTGTTAATTGACAATGTCGAGTTAAAGGCCACAGCAAGTGTTTTCTTCTTTTCACGTATGATTATGGACAAAGTCTGCTTCATATGAATACAAAAATAAGACATATATTGTCGGAATACCTGCTCTCAAAAACCACATAGATATTTTCAGTAAGAAGCATCTTTTAATATCAACTTCAGAGTAGTGTGTACAACCAGAATGTTTTCTAAAAAAATAATTTTGCAAATGACCAATGACAAGGTAAGTAAATTAACGAGTTCCGTTTTTATTGAATAAACAGCTGTCAATGATATCAAAAAGCCTGGACTTTAATTTATCGTGGGGAATGGTTGTATATAAAGTTGAAAAGTCGTAAATTTTAACCTGTTGATTTTGGTGAAATCTTGTGATTTCAAACTGTCCAAAAGTTCCTTGAAAGTTTTTAGTATCCATATCTGATTACACCACTTCTTGAATATATTGTTGAACAATACTTTTGAAATTTCTTCTAAAGTACTGTTAATATTGTAGTGAAGAGTAAAGAAAGAGGCTTGGTTGACCATTTACTGGAACTCGCCATGTATCTCTTTTCGGATTTTATGAAGTTTTAGAATCCAATATAAAAATATGGTCATTCAAATTTATTTTGGTTGATTGGAGTATATATAAAAATATTCAAAACTGATATGATTTTGAAGAATTTCTTCCTCATTGAGTCAATACTGACTGACATTTTTCAACCTGATTAATAATCCATTATTTAAACACTGAATTGTCGACCGATTTTTCCGTAATTTCCTGATCATGACAAGGAGCACACAGCAGGTGTGACCCGTTGGCAGGGGATGCTCACTCCTCCATGGTACCTAATCCCACCTCTGATGGTTTGGAGGTCCATGTTTCCTCTGCTCCTATTTTTATTGTTTTATGGACTTTTGATCTGGAATACTGTTCATTATCTCCATATGTTTCGTCGTGTATTAAAGGTTTATTGCAAGACTGATGCCCTTGACTACGCTTACGTCTCTGTGTATGGTTAAAAAG